>NC_046157.1:153136450-153436450 GCF_011064425.1 Rattus rattus
ACACACACACACACACACACACACACACACAGACACACACACACACATAGGATTCCATTTTGTGTTGCCAGCTCCTCCTGGGCATGGAGCCTGCCGAGGAGTATGACTGCTATACCCAATGACACTCCTTTTGAGAAAACCGATTTTCCTTTCCAAGTTGGTATCAATTGCAATTAGCCTCCCAGTTAGGGGCGGGGCTGTCTTAATTGTATCCCAGCGTTCTTGAGTACTATAGTCATGCATATTTATTTTTCTTTACTGATGCTTTAACCCAGTTGCCCTTCATCTCCAACATTCTTTCTCCTGTTTGTCTTGTCTGTTGATATTTCCATCGTTTTCTTTATTTGCTTCCTTGTGGTGTTTGTTTGTTCATTTCCAACATTTCTATCTGTTTACGCAATCTCCGTTTCCTTGCTGACTTTTTCAGCCACAGGGCTGAGCTCTGTCTGTGTTGCTAACTTTCCTCTCCAGACCCTGATTGAGCTCATCTGCTCACTTGAAGCCTCTTTGAGATAACTGATCATTTTTACTACTAAACTTTAGAATTCTTCATCTGGCATTCTGCTGTTTCAGAATCCTAGAGTCCAGCAGTTGGAGGACTGGAGTCGTGACCTCTTACAGGCATCACGACACCTTGCTTCTCCGTGTTTCTGAATTGGACTTCGTTAATCTGTTTGTTTACATAGGCTTTCCCAACTTAATTGGAGACCTTTTTGAGCAGTCTGCTTTGGAAGGCTCAGTTCCCAGTACCGCTCAGGAAGAGAAAACACATTGCTTTTGGATGAGGCTTCTGCTTCTCCTCCTAGCATCAGGACCACAGTGGGAGCTGTGTTGGGTTTGGCTGGCTTCTGCTCAGTGTGTTGTTTGTCTCTTTCTCCGCCAGCATCTTTGATCCGCTCTCTCACCACTGCCCTGGTGAGTTTCTGATGCTCCCCCTCCTTCTCTCTTTAGGATAGCGTTTTTCCTTTCTTACACTGACACTTCTTAAATGGGTCCTTTGGGGGAGCTTCTTTTCTGATATCTTATCTAGAAACATTGTGTTGCTTTTAAATAAATGATGAGAATGATCTCTTTACACAGATCTGGCTGAAAAGTTAAGTTCTTAGCAGTCAATAAAAACCATAATGGTGAAAACCACCACCATCACCACCCATCACAATCTTACCACTGTATGACAGGCATGGGACATTGACACTTTGTATTTATGTGTTCATCCTCACATAAAATGCTGGTTAAATATGTTTTTAATCGTCACTAGTGTTCCTGCTTGCCCAGCATCAATTCTTTTATTCTGGTAAGAGAATTCTTATTGTTGAAGATCAGATAGGGCTAGAGCATCAGAGACATCTTGTCTCATACACAGGTAGGGTAGGTCTAACAGAACATTCAACAAAGAAAAATGGCATAAAAGGCAGTTTGACTCTGGGTACAGAACTATAATGAAGCCACCCACTTTCATCTCTGCTGTCTCTGATTGCATAAGCCACTGACTTGTTTGTGTTGTTATGAATTGTATTTCTGTCACCTGAAACCCAGACTCCCAGTCAGAGCAAGTGCTTTCCACACACGTACTACATGCTGGGGAGCTATTGGAGTTTAAGAATTAAATGTGGTCCTTGCTCTCATAAAGACTAGAACCTACTAAGTAAATGTGTCGAGACTACCTAAGAACATAGATCTCCAATGATAAGGTTTAGCATCAGACCTGAGAGATCAAGAAAACTCTCCCAAAGAAGGGATGGAGATGAGATCATCTAGATCACTACAGCACACACAGAAGCAAGCCCTTTCCTAGGCTCAAACAAAACCTTTGTTCAAACCCCTTCTTCCTATACCATATAAGAGGCAACTTTTAACTTTTAGTTGGTTAAAATAGGCAACATCAAGACCAAGTTCTATACAAGTCCAGGCATCTCTAAACAAACATATATGATCTATTAATTTCTCAAAGCAAAGAGAAATCACATATGATTAAATGACTAAGCCAACGAAATCAATGAAATCTTCATGAATGTACAATGTCAAAATTTATCCAAGGGATAACTACCTGGAGCGGGGTCAGAGAGACCTAAGGGTATAATGACAACTTAGACAGTAGGATAGGATTTTACCAAATGGTTGAAGCTTTAGGAGTGTTAAGGGCAGAAAATGACTTTCGCAATCCTAATAAAACCCCAGGATCTTGTAAGCATCAGTGTTTTGAACCTAAAGAGTACACAGTTGTTACTAAATAAACTCCAGAGCCTTATAGTAATTAAATTCTGCGACATGCCTCCAACCTAGTTTGTCAGAACTTAATTTTGGCATATTCAAGCATCACGTTGGATACTCATCAAATTCTGAAATTATAACTTCTCTACAGTACTTGATTTTTAAAGAAAGCCAGAAGCTGAAGTCTAGCTTTTTCACCATACGGAATGTTGGTATCATGTGATGCTTTAAAAAGAAAATTAAACCATAGTCTCAAGGAAGTTGATGGGCATGTGTCTGCATGCAGAAATGATTGGTGTCATGATTGTAATGTGTGGTTTCAAAGCACTCGTGACAAGTGGGAAGGTATCTCTCAAAGAAGTGTTCTTAGTGAGTGGGAAGCTGCTTTCCCCCCCTTATAACTACTATTCACTCTTTTACCTTGAATAGTGATACAATTTGTGCTTGGATTAGAAACAATGTAACATCAGCTCTAGGTTACTGGATAAAGTGTATAATTAAGCAGAAGAAGTGGGCCTGGAAAGGGGGACGCTGTATGGGAGATGAGGAGAGTGGAACTAAGGAAGATGCCAGGCTCCCAACACACCCTGGAAGGGCACTACCCTGGAAAAGAGCATCATCCCCATACACCCCAATGCCTAAACGTTCCCGCAGCAACACACCAGGTAGCCATATTGGGCCATATTGGGCAGGGCAGGTATATTTCAGATCCATTTTACAGCAGGAAGCTACAACATATATAAAACTTTAACAATGAAAATTCCCTAAGTGTCATATGCTAGGCTGACTCATGCACTAATAATTTTCCACCACCTAATGTTCCAAATTGATTTTAAATGATGCTTCACATGTCTGATTCCATCCAGTATTTGTATACCAGAAGTTAAGAACAAAGGTGATGATATTAAAAATGGGGACTCTGGGCCACACAGGCTCTGTCCTTATAAATAGGATTAGCTCTCTCATGATGGCTACAAGTGGGGAGCGTGTCCCCTCACTGTGTCCCTTCTGTCCCATGAGGATACAATAGTAAAAACTGCATTGATTCTGAACTCCTCACACCCACAGGTTTGAGAAGTAAAATCTTGGTTTGTGACTTACCTAGTCAGTCTTTGGAATGTTTAATAACAGCACAAATATGCCAAAACATCTTATAATAACTTCCCATGAACTGATCATCAAATACTTTGGCTACTTCTATCACAACCATGCCCAGTACACAACAGATACTCCAGGAATGAGGCTAATCTCTAACAATAAATCAAGACAGAAGCAAGACCTACAGCCAGGCTTTGGGTTTTAGCTTCTACAATGAGGCCAAAAGAGAGCATCTGGCAGTGGAAAGGGGAACCAGAGAGCATCTGGCAGTGGAAAGGGGCACCAGGGTGAAAATGGGAAGGTAAAGAAAGATTGTTTTAAAAGGCCCAATTTCTGATCATTTAAAAATAACAGTAGGATCTCACTAAATGTGTTCACGTCCTACTCGAGATGAAAAGGTTTTCCTTTACATCTTGCAAAGTATTTAGAATAATCTAAATGTCCTATTACCACTAACCCCTAAATCAAAGTTCTCTAAGAAGGTAAGGAATCTAGATTTTTCTCTTTCTATGTTTCCTGCAATGAATAGTTATTTTTAACAATTAAATTAATAATTTGTAAATCCTGTACTAGCTCAAGATATAGTTTCACCTTGGGAGGGAAATGTATTTTGTTAACTTATTTCATTGTAGAAATTCACAGGAATTCACTAATTTTCAAATTTTCAAGGACAAAGAAAATAATTGTGTATACTATGTCAACTTTCCCAATTTAGGAAATGTGCAAAAGAGCAAATATAAGCTGAAATATTCCTGAATGATAGCACGTGTCACAGATGTTTGGGGAAAAAAAGAAACTGTTAATGTATTTCATGATTAGTTCTTTTCTGTATGTGCATTCATTGAGATAAACTAGAAAAAAAAATCGCAAAACTAAAAAAGAACCAACCATTGAGATGGCCACATTTTAGCATTACTAGACACTTTCCACCAGTGTGCTGCATGCATTTATTACAGCAGATCCTTAAGTTTCACATGGGATTTGAATGTCCTCCAGTAGAATTTAACTCAGGTCAGAGAGCCATTGAGAAGTCACTCTTTAAACTGAACATTAGCTTGCCAACATTAATCTTAGGGAAAATATAGTAAGTACCAATAAATTTACATTTTCCCCTAAGAAAATGGAGAGCACACTTTAATCCATCCATTTTTAAAGTTGACCTAACTCAGGTCTGGAACTCTATCAGCAAATCCATCTTCCTAGTTCTCCACAGATTAGGGGGATGCCATTCCAGGGCGGAACGCCAATAAAGGAGCTTATATTGCTTTGCTCATATGGAACTGATTTGAGCCAAGGGGAAAAAAAAGATTTTTAAGACCACACTTTTCACACTTTCTAGGTCAGCAAGATCTCAAAGAGTACAGTGTTTCCAGAGGCTGAGCTCTCCAAGAACCCAACAGTAGTCATTGGGAAATGGTTTTCTTTCAGCTGAGATCTATCACCCTAAGGCTGGATTTGATAATTTCTCTCATTTCCATGGTAGCCTTTTATAGTTAAACATAAATAAGAACCATAAAAGGGATCTTGTTCACTTTCACAATTCACAACTCTCCTGTGTGGTCCCTGCCTCTGTTGAGTTTGCAGTCCAGTTGGGAAAACAGAAGTCAAAAAGAAAGGTCAGGAGGCTGTAAGTGGGTACTCACTTTGCGTTCCTGGTAAACCCCAAGATTTGTTCAGTATCATTGTCATGCTGAAAGTGAGGTGTACCACAGGTGTTGGTACCTTTAATCTCTTAACAGAGATGGATAAATTATCTTACAAGCCTGATTACATATATTCATTAAGTAATGATATGCATATATATATTTCATGAAGCTAAAAGTTTCTAAGCTGGGAGAATCAAGAACAAGGAGGTGTTAGGGAGCTACATCTAGCAAAGAGAAAATGGGTGTATGCACAAGGAGACAGAGTGTGATGGAGTGCGCTAAGTCCCCACATCTACAACTTGCAGAGACAGGGCTAGTGTCTCCCAAATGCTCATGGGCTGAACAGAGTAACAGGACAGACACAATCCCGCCTTCAGGGGCTATAGTGGAGGTTGCTTAGAGTCTCACCATTACATAGTTATGACCTACCATTTCATCAGGATACGGAATTTGATCAAGGTCAACACTGATAGGATTTTGATTAAATGGGAGAGACATACGGTCTCGAAAAATGAATATCGCATATATGCACCCAAAGAAAGAATGCTTCTTCTTGCTTGCATTTGCTGGAGATTCTGAATCAGTCGGTTTACGGAGAGACAGGGGATTTATCTTATTAACTATATCAGTGTAAAGAATCATCTCTGAGTAGCTTGTACAACTCATGGTTCTTTTTGATAGTTTGTAGAGAGATTACATAGATCCAGAATGTCTGTATACATATAAATATAAATGTATATATACATATTTCTATTTTTCTTCTTTTTAAAATTAATTTGGTTAATTAATTTCAAATAAACATATAATATATTCTGGTTATACCACTCCACCCCCTTAAGAACCCTTGCCTCCTCCTTCTATTAGGCATTTTATTTTGTTTTTCTTCATGGTTTGTCACCCACTGAGCTTACCCAGGCCACCCAAGTAAACATCAGTGTGAAGCTGTTCACTGAAGCATTAGTAATTGACCAGTGGCTATGCCACCCAAGACATTGACTCTCTTCCACAGGAACTACCAACAGCCCATAGTTCTCTACAGAGAGGCCAAGCCTCATGAACACCTCTCCCATTTATGACTAAATGTCCATAGGGACAGTGTTTTTAATCATTCAAATACTAATATCCATCTTAATAGTAAACTATTAAAAAACATGAGTTAAATTGAAATATAGATAATAAAATTATTTTCATTAGAAAAAAAAAGCAGACACTACACCACACCTCTCCACCTCCAGATCTCCCTGGGAGACAGCTGGTCTCCCAAGAGTGCTAACACACCTGAGAGCACAGGTAAGACTACCACTTCCACTCCAAGGGACCTGCCTGGAGCCCTCAGGACATGGGAACTGAGGAGCAGCCTGAGACAGAATCATTCTGGTTTCCATCTGTGGTCAGAACTGAACCTGTGCCACAGCTCTAGGTACCTGTATCCCGCAAGGAGAGAGCTGGTCTCCCAGAAGTGCTGACACTTGGACTTACAGAAGGGTCAACACACTGTCAGAGACAATAAGACCAACTAACATCAGAGATAACCAGATGGCCCAAGGCAAATGCAAAAACCTAAGCAACAGAAACCAAGGCCACTTGGCATCTTCAGAACCCAGTTATCCCATTACAGCAAGTCCTAGATACCCCAAAACACTGGAAAAGCAAGATTCTGATTAAAATCATGATGATGATAGAGAACTTTAAGAAGGACATAAATAACTCCCTTAAAGAAATACAAGACAACACAGGTAAACAGGTAGAGTCCTTAAAGAGGAAACATAAAAATCCCTTAAAGAATTATAAGGAAACACAACCAAACAAGTGAAGGAATTGAGCAAAACCATCCAGGATCTAAAAATGGAAATAGAAACAATAAAGAAATCACAAAGGGAAACAATCATGGAGATAGGTAACCTAGGAAAGAGATCAGGAGTCATAGATGTAAGCATCACCAACAAAATATGAGAGATGGAAGAGAAAATCTCAGGGGCAGAAGATAATATAGAAAATATTGACACAACAGTCAAAGAAAATGCGAAACACAAAAAGATTCTAACCCAAAACATCCAGGAAATCCAGAACGCAATGAGAAGATCAAACCTAAGGATAATATGTATAGAAGAAAGCAAAGATTCCCAACTTAAAGGGCCAGTAAATATCTACAACAAAGTTATAGAAGAAACTTTCCTAACCTAAAGAAAGAGATGCCCATAAGCATATAAGAAGCCTACAGAACTCCAAATAGATTGGACCAGAAAAGAAATTCCTCCTGTCACGTAATAGTCAAAACACCAAATGCACAAAACAAAGAAAGAATATTAAAAGCAGTAAGGAAAGAAGGTCAAGTAACATATAAAGGCAGACCTATCAGAATTACACCAGACTTCTCAACACAGACTATGAAAGCTAGATGATCCTGGGCAGATGTCATACAGACTCTAAGAGAACACAAATGCCAGCCCAGACTACTAGATCCAGCAAAACTCTCAGTTACCATAGATTGAGAAACCAAGATATTCTAAGAAAAAACCAAATTTACACAATATCTTCCCACAAATACAACCCTACAGAGGATAATAGATGGAAAACTCCAACACATAGAGGGAAACTACACCTGAGAAAAAGCAAGAAAGTAATCTACTTTCAACCCAAAAGAAGATAGCCACACAAAACTAATTCCACCTCTAACAACAAAAATAACAGGAAACAACAATCACTATTCCTTAATATCTCTTAACATCAGTGGACTCAATTCCCCAGTAAAAAGACATAGACTAACAGACTGGATATATAAACATGACCCAACATTTTGCTGCATACAGGAAATACACTTCAGTGACAAAGACAGATACTACTTCAGAGGAAAAGGCTGGAAAAAAAATTTCCAAGCAAACGGTTCCAAGAAACAAGTTGGAGTAGCAATTCCAATATCAAATAAAATCTACTTTCAACCAAAAGTTATCAAAAAAATAAGCAAGGACACTTCATATTCATCAAAGGAAAAATCTACCAAGAAGAACTCTCAATTCAAAACATCTATACTCCAAATGCAAGTGCACGCACATTCATAAAAGAAATGTTACTAAGACTCAAAGCATACATTGTACCTCACACAATAATGGTGGGTGACTTCAACACCCCACTCTCATCAATGGACAGATCATGGAAACAGAAAACTTAACAGAGACACAGAGAAACTAACAGAAGTTCTGAACCAAATGGATTTAACAGATATCTATAGAACATGTCATTCTAAAACAAAAGAATATACCTTCTTCTCAGCACCTCATAGTACCTTCTCAAAAATTGACCATAGAATCAGTCACAAAACAGGTCTCAACACATACAAGAAGATAGAAATAATCCCATGCATCCTATCAGATCACCATGGACTAAGGCTGGTCTTCAATAACAACAAAAACGACAGAAAGTCCACATACACATGGAAGCTGAACAATGCTCTACTCAATGACAACTTGGTCAAGGAAGAAATAAAGAAATTAAAGACTTTTTAGAATTTAGTGAAAATGAAGGTACATCATACCCAAACTTAGGGGACACAATGAAAGCAGTGCTAAGAGGAAAACTCATAGCTCTAAGTGCCTCCAAAAAGAAACTGGAGAGAGAGCATACACTCGAAGCTTGACTACACACCTGAAAGTTCTAGAGCACAAAGAAGCAAATACACCAAAGAGGAATAGAAGGCAGAAAATAATCAAACTCAGTGCTGAAATCAACCAAGTAGAAAAACAAAACAAAACAAAACAAAACAACAACAAAAAATCTATACAAAGAATCAACAAAACCTGGAGCTGGTTCTTTGAGAAAATCAAAAAGATAGATAAACCCTTAGCCAGACTAACCAGAGCTCACAGCAACAGTATCTAAATTAACAAAATCAGAAATGAAAAGAGACACATAACAACAGAAACTGAGGAAATCCAAAACAGCCTATACTCAACAACACTGGAAAATCTGGAAGAAATGGACAAGTTTCTAGAAAGATACCATATACCAAAGTTAAATCAGGATCAGATAAACCATCTAAACAATTCCCACAACTCCTAAAGAAATAGAAGCAGTTATTAAAAGTCTCCCAACCAAAAAAAAAAAGCCCAGGACCAGATGGATTTAGTGTTAAATTCTATCAGACCTTCATAGAAGACCTAATACCAATACTGTCCAAAATATTCCACAAAATAGAAACAGAAGGAACACTGCCCAATTCATTATATGAAGCCACAATTACACTTATATGTAAACCACACATAGACCCAACAGGAGAACTTCAGATCAATTTCCCTTATGAATATTGATGCCAAAATACTCGGTAAAATTCTTGCAAACCTTCTGTAAGGCAAAAGACACTGTCAATAGGACAAAAGGGCAACCAACAGATTCAGAAAAGATCTTTACCAATCCTACATCTGATGAAGGGCTAATATCCAATATATACAAAGAACTCAACAAGTTAGACTCCAGAGAATAAAATAACCCTTTTAAAAAATGGGGTACAGAGCTAAACAAAGAAGTCTCAACTAATGAATATCGAATGGCTGCAAATCACCTAAAAAATTGTTCAACATCCTTATTCATCAGGGAAATATAAATCAAATCAACTCTGAGATTCCACTTCACACCAGTCAGAATGGCCAAGATCAAAAACTGAGGTGACAGCAGATGCTGTTGAGAATGTGCAGAAAGAGGAACACTCCTTCGTTGTTGGTGGAATTGCAAGCTGGTACAACCATTCTGGAAATCAGTCTGAAGGTTCCTCAGAAAATTGGACATAGTACTACCTGAGGACCCAGCTATACTACTCCTGGGCATATACCTAAAAGATGCATGTAACAAGGAGACGTGCTCCATTATGTTCATAGCAGCCTTATTTATAATAGTCAGAAGCAGGGAAGAACCCAGATGTTCTCCGACAGAGGAATGGATAGAGAAAATGGAGTACATCTACACAATGGAGTACTGCTCAGCTATTAAAAACAATGACTTCATGAAATTCTTAGGCAAATAGAACTAGAAAATATCATTCTGAGTGAGGTAACCCAGTCACAAAGAACACACATGGTATGTACTCACTGATAAGCAGATATTAGCCCAAATGCTCGTTATCCAACATACAATTCACAGACCACATGAAGCTCAAGAAGATGGAAGACCAAAGTGTGGATGCTTCAGACCTTGTTAGAAGGGGGAACACAAATACTCACAGGAGGAAATATGGAGACAAAGTGTGGAGTAGAGACTGAAGGAAAGGCCATCCAGAGACTGCCCTACCTGGGGGATCCATCCCATATACCAACACCAAATCCAGACAATATTGTAGATGCCAAGAAGTACATGCTGACAGGAGCCTGATATAGCTGTCTGCTGAGAGGCTCTGCCAGAGCCTGACAAATACAGAGGTGGATGCTCCCATCTAACCACTGAACTGAGATAGGGTCTCCAATGGAGGAGTTAGAGAAAGGACTGAAATAGCTGAAGGTGTTTGCAACCCCATAAGAACAACATCAACCAACCAGACTCCCCAGACCTCCCAGGAACTAAACCACCATCCCAAGAGAACACAGGGATGGACCTATGGCTCTATCGGCTTATGTAGCCTTGTTGGGTATCAACGGGAGGAGAGACCCTTGGTCCTGTCAAGGCTTGATGGCCCAATGTAGAAGAATGTCAGGGCGGAGGTGGGAGGGAGTGGCTGGGTGAATGAGGGGGTACCCTCATAGAAGCAGGGGGAGGGGATGGGATATAGGGTTTCTGGAGGGGAAACCAGGAAAGGGGATAACATCTAAAATATAAATTTGAAAAACCCAATAAAAGAAAAAAATTAAAAAAAGAAATAGAAGCAGAGATCAACATACACAGGAAGGTAAGAAAAGGAAAGAAAAGAAAAGAAGAAAAGAAAAGAGAGGCATCTCCAGACACAGAATGTTGTTTTACCCAGAACAATTGGAGGTCAGAGCTGATCCACAAGACGAGAGTGAGCATAGGTGACATGGAGGTCTTAGAGGATGGAGAAGAGAACAAGGGTCCATCTGCAGGTCGGTTCCCCTGCAATTTGGAAGTGGTAGATAAGAGAGAGTCTGGTATGTAGATCTCCTGATGGGAAATTTCCACAATGTTGTCAGTCCAGTCAACTCTTCTGCCCAAAACTTCTCAGTTCATCTGAAGCTTTTAGGTTTTTTTGTTGTTGTTGTTGTTGTTGTTCTTTTTTTCGGAGCTGGGGACCGAACCCAGGGCCTTGCGCTTCCTAGGCAAGCGCTCTACCACTGAGCTAAATCCCCAACCCCAGCTTTTAGGTTTTTAACCCTTCAAGAAATACCACTTAGTTGGAAGCCAGAGTCCTGAACTATGTTCCTGGGCAGAATCACACAGCCTCTTTATTTCCTGGCCTCATCTGCGAAAGCACAGTCACAGCAAATGCCAGGAGGAATGAGAGTTGCTAAGGCACGAGAGGGTGGCTCTCTCAATGCTTCCCAGAATTCTGTGAATTTACTGATGATCGTGTGCCTTGGCTTAAACATTGCTACTAATTCCATGGGATGTGTACATTTTAGTAACAACATATGTATGTATATAATCACTTTAGTCAATGAAAATATGTAATTGGCCTTGTCAGATTTTTAATTTATACATGTCTACTAAGATTTAGCATGAGAGCATTTATGCTTCCAACAGCCATGGTATTCATCCCTTCTGAGATGGCAGCAATAATTGACAACTAGTTCTTAAGTCTTGCCAGTAATAAATGAGTGAGTTTCTCTTTGGACATAGGAGACACAGGCTTTGAGGGCTGGGACTTAGATCAAGGGCAGAGTTTTCAGGCAATGAATTTGGGAATGCCAGAAGGAATGAGAGTTGCTGAGAATTTCTCTCACATAAAGACATTGCCCAAGATTTCGGGCGCCTGAAAATATTCTCCCTGTCACAGTGACTTCCAAGTGGTCAAGCTGGGATGGTTAGGATCTGAAGTTAGTTCTACAATCTCCAGCCTTTTATTCAAGTTGGGTCTCCCAAAGTCTTCTTCATCCAGCTATTTTTCTTAAATCTGGCATTTAAACACTTAGTCCACTTAGTCCCAGAGGAATGAGATGAAAGGAAATGAGGAAAACATACATTTAAAGAAGATGAATACATATCACTTTTCATTAGAGGGAAAGAGAGGTCTAATTTACCTTCCTATTAGCTTTCCATTACTGTAACAAAATATGTGAGTTCATCATGGTATAAAGAGGAAAGGTTTACTGGGGCTCATAGGTTTCAAGGTTTCAGTCCACAGTCAGTTGACCACATTCTTTTGGGGCCTGTGATGAAACAGAACATCATGGTGGGAATATGTTGTGAAGGAAGCTACTCACCCCCTTTTTACAACTAGGAAGAAAAAAAGAATTAAGAATGGTCTAGAGTACCAAGAGCCCTCTTAAAGGGATACCTCTAATATCCCAACTTCCTTCCATTTTTACTGGACCCCACCTACTATAGGCTTTGCTACTTTTCAATAGCATCAGAGGCCAGGAACCAAGACTTTAACGCATGGCCTTTAGGAACATTTAAGATCCAAAGTGTAGCAAATCCGCTCCTGTCTCATTTTTTTTTTTTTTTGTGACACTGCTCACTTTCTCAATAGATAAGCTTCCCTTTTCCATGGGTGACGTTTCTTTTGCTTTTATTCCACTTTAGTCATCCCCTATCCTGGTGTCCTGTAGCAGTTTCCTCCAAGATAAAAACCTCTCATCTCATTAACACACGAGATGATTAAGTGAGGGTGAAACATCCTATCCTTCAAGCAGACTCCTCAAGTTCAGGAAGTAAACAACCCCAAATAACTTCAGGAAGTTCCTGAAACTGAACAGATTCTCTAGGGTACCACCCTCTCTAAGATTACATATGCAGTAAGTACTGTCGGGAGACACTCTCCGACCAGACCAGCTGACCTAACCTGGGAAGGACATTCTCCAAACTACTGAGCTGCCTGGAGGCTGTTCAGTGTGTTCTAGCTTTCCAGCTTTCGTGAGCTATCATCACACAATCTGGGATGTGTTTTTGGTGTTGTAGCTGTCTTTGAGTCTTTTATCTTCCTGTAACTCCTTACCCATATTCCTAGAACCCTCTCACTCAAATTCCTAGGAGTAACTCCAACAGAACTCATTGTTTCACCAGCTTGGACTTTAGTGGTTTCTGCACTGTGTTTTATTTTTGGTCCCTATGTGGGGTGAGTAGTTTGTTCACATCCCCCCAGGAATAGTGTCACACAACACTCGGCTATGCAGAGTAGCCTGGTGGTCCTTCAAGAAGTATCTGTGGTGGGAAAAGGCCCAGAGATCTGTGTTGTTAAAAAGCAGCTACTGTCTGGCTCCAGAGCTAAAAGTTGCCATCTTTGTCAGTTTTCTGGGTATTTTACTATAGCCAAAACAGGCTGGAAGAGGAAGTGGAGGAGGAAGAGGAGGAGGAGGAGAAGAAAAGCAAGAGGAAGGAGGAGGGAGGGGAGGAAAAAGAAGAATAAAAGGAAGAAGAAGAGGAGGAGGCAGCAGCAGAGATAGAGGAGTAGAAATGCAAAAATAAAAATACAGAGCAGAAATGACATTGGAGAAAAGCAATGAATGGGGAGAAAAGGATGATATAAAATCCCCAAGGAACACTCTAGAATGTAAAGGGCTTCTATGTGAGTGAAGCCTGGGGTGGCACCTTTCAGTCTTCCTTGGTTTCTCTGGAACCTCATCTTTCTAGGTTGCATTCAAACCTAGAAAGCTATAGTATACACCACACCATGATTAATTCCAGATTCTGGAGAAACAGGCAAGTGGTTATAACAAAGGAACTTGGAATCTGTGAACCCAGAGAGTTATGAATCTTCTCATCCTTCTTGGTGCTGGTGTCAGAGCACAGCCCCCTGCAGAGTGCTGGGAGGAGAATCCGGAGAATAGCAGGTTTGTGAGAAAACAACAGGGAAGCAACTGCACCCCAAGTGTGAAAAGACACATGAGCCAAAGCCCAGACCACAGCAGGCAACACTCATCCTGCAACACCAGCTCCTTCAGTCCTGAACAAGGGACCAAATCCCCCAGGAGATCCCTCAGTGGACCTATGGGATCCCGAGGAACAGAACAGGAACATGGGGGGAGCTGCAAGGGCTTGAAGAAAGTGTCTGCTGAGAAGCTCACTGAGCGTTTGTTCACAGAATCACCAATGCTCGAGCTCTTTAAATGTGAAGAGCTCCCTCTTTAAGCAGCTCTGCAAATGATGGCGATTTCAAGCAAATAGGTCAACTTCCCATTGGCAGATGGTGTGTTGTGATGGTTTTCATTAACGTTGATAGAGGTCTATTAACCCCTCCACGCAATCTTCTTCTGTCCCCTTGTGGCCACTGATGGACATTTGGGAGCCAGCTGCCTGGGGCAGACCTTCTTGGCCAAAAACAAAGCAAGTGGAGATGACAGCTGGGCTCCCATCTCATCCAGCAAATACTCAATCTTAGACAATGTCATGGTGATGAGATCTCGATTACTTGATGGATTTACACTTAGTCTATTCTTGTATGAAAAGAGACACTCTTTGAAAGGGACCTGTCAGTCACGAAAGGAAAGTTAAGGGAGCTGCACCCCCTGCTGGTAAATTTTATCATCAGAATTTAATAGGATAGTCTTGCAAGAATTTGGTTCCTCCCACCAGCTCTCACTCCAGTTACAGAGCATCACCTAATCCTTCATTAACCTGGCATATTATTAATCTTTATATTCATACACCCTCATTTCTTTGCTTTATCCTAAGCACGACTAAGAATAAAACTATCCGATATCTTTGAGCACCTGTGCAAATAGTCTCCCATTCTTCCAAAGAGAGACACGTGCCTTCCTTTGGTGACTGCTTTCCCCTTCCAAGGAACTCTTTTACTAGAAAGGTATGGCTTCTGTCCTACCGTTCTAACACTTCCTTATTCAGTGAGGGGGAAAGGGCATCTAAATATAGACGTGCAGTGTAAATTTGATCCTCTGCACACATTTGCATAAACATAAATATCATGTCTTAGTAGACAAAGCCCAATGGGAAGCCTCATCTCAGTTTGGCTGTGGAAGCAAAAGTTTTCTCCTCAGGGTCTCCTCCTCTTTGCTTACCCCCTCCTCCTCCAGAAGAAGAATAAAATAGCTAGAGTCTCTCTCTCTCTCTCTCTCTCTCTCTCTCTCTCTCTCTCTCTCTCTCTCTCTCTTTCTCTTTTCTCTCTCTCTCTCTCTCTCTCTCTCTCTCTCTCTCTTTCTCTCTCTCTCTCTCTCTCTCTTTTTCTCTCTCTCTCTCTCTCTCTCTCTCTCTCTCTCCCCCCACTTCCATCCTCTGTGAACCTTTATATTATTGTCCCAGGTTTTCCCCTGCTCTTCCCCCTTGCCAGGTTTGAACATGCTTCCATCCCCCACCCCATGGATAATAAAAATACATATAACCCCATGGATAATAAAAATACATATAACAAGCAAGATCCTAAGAAGCCAGAACTGTTCAGACCATCCTTTCTCTCCTTATAAGCAGACTGACTTACTATAGTTAGCAGTATTTTATAGACAGCATAATAGTTAATAGCATAGTAAATTTTAAAATAAAACTAGTCTATTTTGGCACACAGCTCCTGTCTTAGGGTTTTACTGCTGTAAACAGACACCATGACCGTGGCAAGTCTTATAAACGACAACATTTAATTAGAGCTGGCTTACAGGTTCAGTGGTTCAGTTCGTTATGGTCAAGGCAAGAGCATGGCAGCTTCCAGGCAGGCATGGTGCAGGCAGAGCCGAGAGTTCAACATCTTCATCTGAAGGCTGCTAGGAGAGGACTGACTTCCAGGCAGCTAGGGTGAGGGTCTTAAAGCCCACACCACAGTGACACACCTACTTCAACAAGGCCACACCTCCTAATAATGCCACTCCCTGGGCCAAGCATATGCAAACCATCACAGCTCCTCGCACGCAAACTGGTCAGCCCTTGGAAATGACTGTAAGCTTTGTGTTACAAGGATATTAGAAGCCTATTGCCACATTCAGCCCTTTGCTGTCAGTGCAATAATTAATAACTGAACTGCTATGCAGCACCCTAAAATGATAAAACTCAAAAAGAATAAGTGTGTGTCTGTGTGTGCATGACTTATCAGTATTAACTATACAATGTAATTTTTTTCACATTTGTAATTATCTCTCCCTTCTGTTTTCACCATCCCTCTAACAGAGCACATTTATGTCACGTTTTCAGAGACTTGGGAGATCCCATGCTTGCCTTCCTCAGCAGCAGTCAGACTGTGACTCCGTTGTCAACTTCTGTATGGGGCTTACCAGAAATTTCTTAAGGGAAAACCTAAGAAATCACAGTATCAAGTGATTTGTGTTAGACTGCCGAAGAGCCCAGTGATCTCTGTTCAGGTGTTGCCCATCCGACCTCTTGAGCAGCCAGGATGCTGCTTTGCCCTTTATAGGTGGCAGAGAAATATTTTGCTTTTCCAAAATCCACACTTCTTGGCCCTCATGAAGTCATATCCTGTCTGGTGGCTGAAAACGTGTCTATCTCTGTAGGGGCAGGTTTTAAAACAGCAGGTCTTACTCAGAATACATTCCTAGGGGTTTTGTTTGGGGAAGGGTGGGGGGGGCATCTTGTTTTGTTGTTGAGTAAGGAGAACTTGAGTAGAGGTTTTAGGTTTCGGTCCTTTTACCAGAGGCCTGCAATACAGAGGCCCAAAGTGCCAGCTAATAATATGTATCATGTGGGAAGTCCTGAAGACATGAATATTCATGACTTATCACCAACCCTGGCAGAAGGAAGGAGAATTAAAAGGTAGCTGTGATAGAGGAAACGACGCCCCTTCACAGTTACTGCGTTTGCTTCATCTCCTTGCAAGCAGACAGCCGTGGATTCCTTCACTATTAAACCAACAGTTGAGACTTAGCTGAGCCTTCCCACCTGTCAGGAAGCTGGCAAGAATCAAAGGCGTCTCCAAAGCACTTTAGGATTCTCTACAGAAACCATTACCGTGGGCAAGAAAGCACAAACCCAGGTCAGTTTGGATGACTGTGCACTGCTTATTGTTGTTGTTCTTGTCAAGATAATTTACTCGCTTAGAGAGAAACTGTGTATGTCGAAGTCTGCTCTCCATGTGGATAGCCGCCATCGCTTGGAGCCATGCAATGCAGCCCATGCCTGCAACAATCACACTGGGGTATTTCATGGTCAACCACATGGTAAAGCGTATTCAAACTATCTTAGTTAGGGTTTTATTGCTGTGAACAGACACCATGACCAAGGCAACTCTTGTGAGGACATTTCATTGGGGCTAGCTTACAGGTTCAGAGTTTCAGTCCAATAACATCAAGGACAGAACATGGCCGCATCCAGGCAGGCATGGCACTGGAGGAACCGAGAGTTCTACATCTTCATCTGAAGGCTGCTAGGAGAAGACTGGCTTCCAGGCAGCTAGGATGAGGGTTTTAAAGCCCAGGCCCACAGTGGTGCAATTCCTACAACAAAGCCACACCTCCTAATAGTGCCACTCCCTAGACCAAGCATATTCAAACCACCACACGAACTTTCATCCAACATGACCCACATACTTTTGTAAGCCCCAGGATCTTCACTCTAGAGGTTTGCCTGAACACTGCTGATAAAGGGACGCCTGGAATTTCCCAAGTTTCTGCAAACATAAGGCAAACACACTCGGTTTAGAGGATAGTGAAAACACAAAAATCGGCCTAATCGTGAACCGTGTATTTCAAAACCATGTTCTTACCAAGTCCAAATAGGAGGTTTGATTGGTGTCTTGTTCTCTTCCCATTTCCGTGATAAAAAATAAAGTAACACAGGCTCACTGTTCAAGTCCATGTAGAGACTGTAAAGTCCATCACGGCGGGAAGTCGAGGCACCGGGAGCCTACCGCATCTGGTCGCATTATGGGTAAAACAATGAAAACATGCCAGATGCTTGGGTCACTTTCCCCATTTTTGTAGTCCTGGGTCCCAGTCAGGAAGAGGTACCACCCACAGTAGGGAGGCCTTTTCACCTCGATTGACAGGCATTCCCAGTGGCCCATCTCTCAGGTGATTCTATATTTTGACAGCTGGTGCTCACCACGAGAGCTAGGGTGCTCTGAATGGCAGTGGCACACATGCAGGAGCGGCCAATGCCCGCTGGTACTTGTTTTATTTCACAGCCTCACGTTAACGATGGCATTTCCCGCCTTGTTACTCTGTACAGGGGTTTCAGGCACCTACCCTCACATGGTCACCTTTTCTTACACCAACTTGAACCACCACCATCCAAGACTCACCCTGCTTGCAAGGACAGACATTTTGAAATGATGTCGCTCTTCCTAAGGGACTAGGAAAAGCCTGAGGTACTTTACTCCATGCTATTTTCCAGTCTTTCTGATTTTGCACGCTACATCAGGCAAAGCAATATTTGAGTTTAATTTTCTCCAGTTATAAGAAAAACAAATAAAAACTTGCTATTTAGTTATTGTAACAGGATTTTCCTTTCATAAAGAATTTTATAATAAACTTGGGATTTCTTTTATTCCTTTTTAGTAACAAGAAAAGTTTCCTTCCCTGTGGTCCTCTTAATTCAATCTGTATAATGCTCTAGTTAGTTAATATTAATTTTAAACTAAATAAAAGATAGGATGTTCACAAAAGAAATGTAAATGGCCAGCAAATGTATGAAAATCAGCTCTTTATCCTCAGAGCAATATAAATACAAATGAAATCATCTTTGCTCCTATTAAGCCACCAGAGATGTAGTTAGAATGCGGCCAGCCCGGGGCTGGCACGCACTTGATGTGGAAGGCTCTCCCATAGATCACATGTGGAAGTCCTGAGCCCTAGAGCCTCTCTTAAAGACATCGGCTCTCATATAATAAATCGTTACTTTGCAGGCGACAATTGCGCCTTGGCTCGGAAATCTACTGCTAACAGCCCAGAGTAGAACTTGCTAATTTCCCCCAATATTGTGTCCATTAAATGGATTTAGGTCATTAAATAAACACTGTCCATCCCAGCCACAAAGCAGGAAGTGAACCAAGCGAAAGCCAATCATATCAACCAGACATTAAATGCAAACCTTTTAGAAACAACGTGAAGAGTCAACTGAAGCAGAGATTCGCTCCTATGTTGTGCTCTTGGGAGTACACTTGGACATAAACCCTGTGGAAGAGGTCGATATCAGCTCAGGGCCCCCAAGACCATGTCCTCAGCATAAAGGGGATTTATTTGCCCCGAGGGACAAAGGACAGGGAATAAAAGACAAAGGCAGGAGACAGAGGACAAGGGAGAAGAGGAAGGGAACAAGGGAGAGGGTGAAGGGGTATTTGTCTTGGATGGGACAAAGGTTTGCCTCTGGTTAGAGAGAAGACAGAGTGGCCCGTAGGAAATCAGTAATTTATAAAGGTACAAGGAGAAACCCCATATTAGGATGAAGTATTTAATTTTAATTGGGTATATTAATTGGTTGGGCCAAAGAGGGATTTTTGATTGCGAACTTTAGTACTTTGATAACTGGACTGTGGTGGTCAGTATCATAAAGGAGTAGTCAATAAGGAAATAGACCTCAGGGGCCATCTTTAAGAATGTGATCTAATGGTTTTTAGCAAGCAGAGGGAACTGGGGAGAAAAGCAAGGCCCCAAGCCATGCCTGCCATGGTTGAACTGTCTAGAGTCCCTTCTTGGAGATGAACAATCCTCGCCTGCTGAGAGTCAAATCAGAAAACTAGAAGTGGTTTGGGTCTGTTCTAAGTTCCTCCAAGACTTGTTGGGATTTGGTTCTAATGCTTTGTCCTAATTCGGCTCCCAAAGCCACGCTTCCAGACCTAAGGGTCCCTGCCATACATCTAATGTCTAGGCAGAAAGATGGAGGCGGGACTTCAAGATTGCGTGGGCAAGGGACTTGGTGTGAGAGGAGAAGAGGATATATCGTCATGACAGGGAAGCAGAAGGATGAGGCTTTAAGCCCTTCTGGCATATAAGGGTCCAGGAGAGTGGCTCTAGGTCCCACTTTCCCCGATTGGGTCTGGGGTAAGCAGAGATGAAATACAGATTTAAAAGGCGTTAAGCCCTGGGTCCTCGAAGACTGAACCCCAGTGAACTAGACTGTGGGGGAGGGCAGCAATGGGGGAGGGTTGGGAGGAACACCCATAAGGAAGGGGAGGGGGAGGGGATGTTTGCCCGGAAACCGGGAAGGAATAACACTGAAATGTATAAAAAATACTCAAGTTAATTAAAAAAAAAAAAAAAAAAGGCGTTAAGCCAGGAACACTGGAGGGAAGTGTGCGCTAGCCTGGCGGGGAGGCGGGTGCAGCCTGTAGTGACCCAAAGGCAGCCAAAGCGCTTTCACATTCCATCCTGCAGGAAAGCTCCTTAAGCAGGAAGGTAAACAACTCAAAAGAGCTTGGCTAGTCACGGAGACTGACCAGATGACCAGGAAACAAAAAAGTTAAGAGTCCCTCTCAGAGCAGCGAAGCCAAGCTGCGAGAAGGTTCTCAGAAAAGCAAACGCTACAAAGACTTCGAGGCCAGACTCAAGCAGAAACCAGCTAAAATGCCTAGAAGTGGTTTACATCAGAGCCACTTGGAAAGGACACTCTCCAACCTGTTGAGCTGCCTGTGCCTGGGCCTGTGTGTCCTTCAGGTCTCTCGGTTTTTGTGAGCTGTCTGTCACCCATGCTGCGGTGGGTCTCTGAGTATTTCTGTTCCTGTAACTGGTCACCCACATTTCTGTACTATAAAACCCGTTGGCTCACAAAGTTGCACGTTGGTAATATTTGTACTTTGATCTGTTGTTTGTTCCCTAGCTGGGGTGAGGAGTTGTGTGTATTGAGTCTCCCCAGGAAAGGTTTTGTCACACAACGGGGTCCCATACAATTAGGAGCTATAATGCCTCTCCCACTGTTGTAGGTTGCCTAAGTCTAGAATTTCGTGCTTCCAAGAAATAAGTCTCTGTTATTATATCAAGGTCATTTCACTTTCCTGTTGCTCACAAGATAACTAGAACATCCAATTACTAGAATTTCATCTTTATATTGTATCCCTTTGACACAAAATACTTTCAAGGCAGCTATAAAATCTTCGGGCTCGGATTTGAAAGGGTACTTATTGACACGAGAAATGCTTATCACATGTGTCATTGTGTTGGTTGGTTTTTGTCAACCTGACACGAACCTAAGCACACTCAGGAAGAGAGAATACTAGTTAAGGAATTGCCTCCGTCAGATTGGCCTGTGGGTGGGGGTGGGGGCATTTTCTTGATTGTTAACGGATGTCAGAGGGCCCAGACCACTGCAGATAGTGCCATCCCTAGGCAAGTAGACCTGGGCTTGACTGGAAAGATAACTGAGCAAGCCAGGAAGCAGCATCCTCCCACCTCATCCCCACAGCATCATCTTCAGTTCCTGTATCCAGATTCCTGATTTGAGCCCCAACCCTGGCTTCCCTTCCCGATTGACTGTACCCTGGAAGGGTCAATACACCTTGCTTCCGTTAAGTTGCTTTAGGTCATGGTGTTTCTCATAGCAACAGAAACCGAACTGGAACAAGTCGTACGGGAAAGTAATCTACAAGCAGGACACATTTCGATATTAAAAGAGTAATGTATGGGCAAATGCTTGTTCGCCCTTTTGTCTATCCTGTAAATATTTTACTATTTTATCAGGTGTTTTAAAACAGTTGCTCTTTTTTTTGTTTGTTTGTTTTGTTTTGTTTGTTTTGGAGCTGGGGACCGAACCCAGGACCTTGTGCTTGCTAGGCAAGCGCTCTACCACTGAGCTAAATCCCCAACCAATAGTTGCTTTCAAATGTTCATCCTTCCCTCTCTTTTTGGGAAGTACCCAGCTACATAGTGCCTCATTCCAGGAAATGATGGCATCCAGACATGCATGTCGTCCATCTACTTACCTCATCTCTAATTGTAAAAACTCCCAGCCCCACGCACACATACACACACGCACACGCATACGCAGTGTCTTGCTGAGGACAGAACAAGCCTATTTTGGCAATTACCTGGTATTCTCAGACAGTTGCCTTTCCCTGCAGAGAGCCCTAAAGCGTTCCCGTAGGAAATGATTTTATCTATTTTCCATCTTAAAGAGTTTCTGCCTCTTCCTTTAGTAGGGGTGACTCTTATTTCACTGTTGCTTGCTCTAAGATGCTCCATGAAGCTTTGACTTTTCCCCAGGAACTACTCTTTTTATTCGCCGTCCTCGAGAAAAAAATAAAGGGGTGTAGCTGATCTTTGCCGCTTTGTGGGTTTTTCTTTTCCCCACACTTTATACCCTGGTTCATGCCTTATCACTATAGGAGAGAAAGAAAGATAAAGGGGGGCGGGGGAGATCCCTGGATCTAATTTCTTTTCTTTCATTTCTTCTTTGAGCACAGCTGCTAACAAACCACAACCAAGCCCCCTGAAGAGCCAACAACCATCAACCCTGCCCCTCAGGGGCCCTAGCATTTATATACCTGCTGAAAAATTCCCATAATTCCAAATGTCACACAACCTTAGAAACTATCTACAGCTGGCAAAACCATGCCTCTGCTAGAGCACGAGGCAAATCATAGTCAGCTGCTCTGGATAGTCTGGAGCATCCCTACATCCCTACACCTGGGATTAAAACAACGTCACACAGTCTCAATTACAAGGTTGGAGTAGAGGTAGAGGCTGCAGTTGGAATATATTGTATAAGAGAAGAATCTATTTTCAATAAAACAAAACAAAGAAGTCAACGCTGGAGTGAGCCAAACTTATGTGGCATTGGGGATATGCCCCAGCATCTAACAGGAATACCATGGGTTCAAGGCCAGCCTGCCCTACATAGAGATCTCAAGATAAGCCTGGCCTACATGCTGACCCCGTCTCAAAAATAAATAAATAAACAAACAAACAAATAACATTGTGTAGCAAAGCTCTTGGAAAACTTTGAACCCTGTGGCCATTAAGTATTAATTAATGTCAATTCCTTCATTAATTCAGAGATTAATTCATTTATTAGTTAATAACAGATCAGCCCATCAAATTTAGAAACCTTACCTGTGATCTGAAATTCTACCATAAGACGTGTGTATCTACCACCGGGACCACAGTGACCTCGACTTCTGAAGTCTCATTATGTATTATTCTCTAATCATCCTCCAGGACTGCATAATCTGCTGCCCCTGAGTCAGCCATCAGCAATAACTTCACACATTGACCCTTGACCTGAGATGCAGCTTCTCAGCTCACAGAACATATATCCCATGCCCTCCATGCCCTCCATGCGGGAAGCGCAAGCGATGAGTCTTCAGAGATCAAAGCAACACAGAAATACAGAGTAGATGGCTTTTTAAACTTTTTGTTTATTTCCTGTTCTAAGATTTAAAAAATTCATTTATGCATATGTGTGTGTCTATATGAGTCTATGCATCATGTGAGCAAGTATCCATAGGGCCCAGAAGAGGGAGCTGGAGTTGTGTGCTAGGAAGTGAACTCTGGTCCTCTGGGAGAGCAGGAGTCTCTTAAGCACTGAACCGTGTGTCTCCGGTTCCTTCATCCCCTCCCTCCCTTCCTTGCTTCCCTCCCTCTCACAGTCCTCTACTGTCATCACAAACAAACACTCACACACACACACACACACACACACACACACACACACACACACACACTTCCTAGTCCATAGTTATCGTTGGAATCTACTGGGTTTCTGGTTCTGTCACCTAAATACATTGTCAAAAGTTAATAACTTCTAGGTGTGATAATGCACGCCTCTAATCTCAGCACTCAGAAATCAGAGGCAGGTGAATTGCTGTGAATTCAAGGCCTGGTCTACATAGAAAGACCTTGTCTCAACAAAATTAGTGCCTATTTTTTTATGTGTTTCAGAAGGCAACTTCCCTTTAATAGACCCTTTCTGGTGTTTAAACTTCTCAACATCGCTAAACCTAAATTTCAATCATACAAATTATTGGGCTTTGAACTCATGTCATCAAAGCGTGTTTGTCGAGGTCATCACTGCCTATCTATCAGCAAGGCTGGCACCCTAGTCAGCAGTAGGCGCTGATACTCCTGCTGCTCCTGCTGTAATTAATGTCAGTTTGATCTCTTTGAGATTTTTCACCCTTCTTTGTAGGGACTGTTTTTCCTACAAAGTGGAAACTGGAGGATTGTGTAAACCCAAGTGTTGCCATGGCAATGCTGCATTCCCAGTAAAATCTGTGCTTCTCTAGGACAGATCCTTCTTATACCTGAATGCCACACACTAACCTCCCCTGTAAACTTGAAGTCAGTGTTAGAAAGCTCTAGACATTTAAGAACAATGCCCACAGAACATATGGAGAAGGAAGACCAGGGTGTAGAAGCTTCAATCCTGCAGTGTGGGGTTGGGGAGGGGGGCAGAATGATTGTGGGAGGTGGAGGGAAAGGGGGACCACGGGGAGAAAAGGGGGAGGAAATAAGGGTGGCAGCATCAGGATCTGGAGATATGAGAGAGGTACAAAGGGTCAGGAAATAGAACAAAAATATGTAGCAGGGAGGATGAGGAACTGGGGATAGCCACCGGAGGGTCCCAGACTCCAGGGAAGCGTGACCTCAGCAGGAGGGTTCGATCCTAGGTCTTGAGCTCGTATTCACTGTGCTCTCTTATCATCTTATCATCGATCAGCTCAGCTCGGTGAGGAGTGTTATAGATCAGCATCCTGTGCTGTGACTTCCTCTGTGCTAGGCACAAGGGGGTGGGAATGCAAATGTAAAATCAAAGGTAAGCACTGCCACTGTCATTTGGAAGCAAGCCTGGAACGCACAGCAATTGTAGGGAAATGCTGTCTGAAGTAACGCCACAGAAGACCAGCCTGAAACAGGGCTACTCTAAGATCATGAGAAACAAGACCAAGACAAGGCGCAAGTTAGTATGTGAAGTAGGAAACACCAGGTACTATTTGGGGCTGAATGGATAATTCCTATATCTACCATCCATTAAATAAGGTTTATTGAGACAGTAATAAAATCTCCACTCTCTCCACCTTCAGTTTCACCTCATCTATAGCAAACTCAACTTCCTCCCTTTCTCCCTGAAGTACTCCACTAAGGACCCACATCTTTTTTTTTTCTCCATCTTTATTAAATTGGGTATTTCTTATTTACATTTCGAGTGTTATTCCCTTTCCCAGTTTCCAGGCAAACAGCCCCCTAACCTCTCCCTCTCCCCTTCTATATGGGTGTTCCCCTCCTCATCCTCCCCCCATTACTGCCCTCCCCCCAACAATCACGTTCACTGGGGGTTCAGTCTTGGCAGGACCAAGGGCTTCCCCTTCCACTGGTGCTCTTACTAGGATATTCATTGCTACCTATGAGGTTGGAACCCAGGGTCAGTCCATGCATAGTCTTTGGGTAGTGGCTTAGTCCCTGGAAGCTCTGGTTGGTTGGCATTGTTATTCATATGGGGTCTCAAGCCCCTTCAGCTCTTTCAGTCCTTTCTCTGATTCCTTCAACAGGGGTCCCATTCTCAGTTCAGTGGTTTGCTGCTGGCATTCGCCTGTGTATTTACCATATTCTGGCTGTGTCTCTCAGGAGAGATCTATATCCGGTTCCTGTCAGCCTGCACTTCGTTGCCCATTCAGAGCCTGCCCCACATGAGGACCCACATCTTAACATCTCTTGCTGACATCTGTCACTGAGGTGATCCCAGTCCCATTGTGCAGTTCTCTCTTGCTGTACTACCTAATAATCCCCCTTTAACTGTAAGAACACTACTAGCAGTCTGAAATCAAACCACTGATATTTCTATCAATCAATTTGATGTTCCAAATAAGTTGATTTCTTTTATAGGACTGTTCATGTCATAACTATCATAATTCAGAAAAAACAATACAAGTTAAGCTCCAGATAAACACGTAAGTGTCTTTAATAGATGAGTAGTGGGCAGTGTTGAAGACATGATGCTCATGGGAAAGGTTCTGGATGTAGTCACACTTGCAGAACCTTACTCTAATAAGCAGTTGTTGCTGATTCTGCCCCCTTTAAGAAAAAAGCAAAGGGAGTGAGTGTATGCATGTATGTATGCATGCTTCTATATAACACTTCTCAAGAGACTCGTCCTTCATTCTCCAGTTCCTGGTAATGTTTTTGCATAAGATAACTCTTACCCTCTCTCTTACAGCCCAAATACAAGGAATTATTTATGTTGTTATGAAACGGGGAGTCAGCAAAATGAAGGACTTCTATTTGACACTTGGGGGAGAATGTGTGCTCAGAACATTCAGAAGTTAACATTCTCTGCTCCCTTCCTCCAAATAACTAATCAACGAATAAACAAACGGGAGGTTAAGCCTGATAATAATTTTCAATCTTATAAAAATAATCTGCGTAAGAAGTGTTAATCTCACTCAGCAGTACTGAGTCCATGCTTGAGAAATATTTTATTTCCTTGGGCTGATTAGTGAAGAAAGAGTAGCTATAAAATGATTTATGAGATATCAAATACTGTCCATGCCAATATGCAAAACCAAGCTTCTTTTTTTAAAAAGTGATTTATTTATTTTTGTTTTATGTGCATTTGGTGTTCTGCTTGCATGTATGCCTGTATCAGGGTATTCGATCCCCTGGAACTGCAGTTACAGACAATTGTGAGCAGCTATGTGGTTGCTGGAAATTGAATGGGTCCTCCGGAAGAGCAGCCAATGCTCTTACCTATTGAACCATCTCTCCAGCCCTACAAAGCCAAGTTTCCAATGGGAGACTGTAGAATCAACACAATTACTGGAATGTCGCCTCTCTACTTCCTAAGGTTGAGTGACTTGGAATGTAATGCTACCCTTGCAGAGTCGTAGCCAGATCAAAGAAACCATTGGTCTACCATGTAACAACAGTATCACTTCCCTGACACTAATCAGGTTCTCAGGATTACACACGCACACGCACACGCACACGCACACGCACACACACACTTCACTTACTTAAATGAGACTAGAAGACTGACTTTCTATGAGATTTTTCATAGACTTTCCAGGGTGTTAGACTTGTGACTTCATTCAATGAACAGTTATAATTACAAAAAAGTTAGTGTAATACACACCTTCCACTAAAATCAAGAATGTAAAAACCATCATAACTTAATAATAGCTAATGTAAAGAGGCTATTTAGATAAGAATAAGCCTTAACATCTCATTTCTTACTCTGCCACTGTCTCATGCAACTTATCAGGGTATCTGGTTGCCATTGACAAGCCATCTTAACAGTAGAGTCACCCTACTTTGCCATAAAATACATGCTATTACATAAAAACACAGTTATAATTCTTTTAACTGTTGTTTTGAGATTGGGTTTCTCTATATAGCCTTATCTGTCCTGAAACTCACTCTGTAGACCAGGCTAGCCTCGAACTCAGAGATCCACCTGCCTCTTCCTCCCAAGTGCTGGGATTAAAGCTGTATACTGCCACAGCTGCCTGGGTCCAGTTATAATTCTTTAACACAAAAATAATTGACAAGATTTCTTAATATTAATATCTATCCATTCAGGTTTCAAATCTCCCCATGGTCTATTAGGATTCCAACAAGTTTGAATTTAGTACCTTAGCTCCTTGGTCTCATTAGCCACAATGAGTAGCAAACATTCATTACCAACATACACATGACTAGTGCGATATCATGCATATAAAATATTGCCAACATCTTTGAAAGATTTGATATGTTTTTCCCCCATTTCTGTTCTCCCCTTTCCCTGTCTCCCTCTCTCTCCTCTCCTTCTTTCATTTTTTTATCCAGCAACTTTTTATAGTCTGAATTTTTCTTATAGTGCCCCATGATGTTATTTAATGCATGTGTATGCTTCTCGTATTTTTTTATAAAACAGAAGCTATGTCTATGGGATTGATTAAAGTTCTCCTTTAATTAATTTGTTTCAGAAGTGATCCTTAGGTGAAGTTATGAGTCTCCTACTATGTCAGCACCAAGACATAAACATATCTCTTATGAATAATCAGATTCCAAGTCCTCCTCTGAACATATTTTGATCACTGGATTCTATATTGAATTTTGGGTATTTGTAAAATGATGAAACTCCAAATCTCACTTATTTAAGGTAAAGAACATGACCCTATATTTTTTGTTTAGTGTTTTTATTGTGGTTTTTCAGAATTATGCACTGATTCCTTATGAACTTGAGGAGACCAATGCCAACAGGACATTCATAGTTGTCTCAGTTGGAGGATAGGGTTATCATGAACTCAATATTTGATGTGTTTCATTCATTACAGGGTGCTATGCTCTGTTTGGATAGTCAAGTCATTTAATCTTTAACCTATGGGTACCTTTTAGTTGAGCTCTGAACCTTCTTGCTATGCTCCAAATCATCTGAAAGAGTCCCCTTGCATTTTGTTCTGATGAGATATTCCAGGAAAATGCAAGACTCATGTATTCTAGAACTAAAATACATCAATGAAGACTTGGTTCCGATTAGTGCCATTCATCAACCATAGTCTAGCAAGTGAATGGTGTTCTCTGCTGCTAGTTGGCTTAGAGGTTTGACTTGAAAATAATAGAAGGAAATATGTTCTAAACTAATATATCTATTTAAATTTTAAAAGCAGTTTAGTTTCATATTTCTGGTTGTTTTCCTTTACTCTGAGTGTTTCGATGATAAGAAATAACATGTTTATTGTTCTATCACAGAAACAAGCATCATATGTACACATTAGACTGACTACCACCGTGAAAACCAATGATGTAATCGCTAACTTCCCTTTCTTTAAAGTTGTACATGTATGACCTAAAGATTTAGGTCATAAACGAGAGAAAATCAAGATGTTTCACTTTCAATTCATGTGATCCATTCTCTCGGATTGAACCCCAGGCTCAACAAACGGTGCACTCCAGTTTCCCTGTAACAACAGCACAACAGCAGTGCACACGTCTAAATGCCAACATGCAAAGCAAAGGACTCTCAGAGAAGCCTTGCAGCATTTGTCCCGTAGAGCATCTCCCTCCCTCTGGTTACTTGCAACCATTTTTTCAGCAGTTTTCTTCCCTGTGACAAGCACAGCCTCTTGGCAGCGTTACAAAATCCTTTTAATTTTAATGATTTGACTGAAAGATGGAGGGTAAAGGATGGGAAAGGTGCAAAAGAAATAGCGGCCTTATCTGTGACAGCCAGAAGCTGGAAACAACGCAGATGTCCCACGACGGAAGAACGGATACAGAATATGTGGTTCGTTTACACAATGGAATACTATTCACCTATTAAGGATGAGGACATCATGAGTTTTGCAGGCAAATGGATGGAACTAGAAAATATCAACCCGAATGAGGTAACTCAGACCCAAAAGGACATGCATGGTATGGACTCACTAGTAAGTGGATATTAGCCAAAAAAAGTGCTGAAAAGCTAGGATCCAATCCAAAGGACTCAAGGAGGTTATTAAGCAGAAGGGCCCGAGTGAGGATGCTTCAGTCCAATTTGGGAGGAAGAAGGAAGTAATGGGGGGGGGGCGGAGGGAGGGAGGGATTTGGGTGGAAGAGGGGAGGGGAAGGGGAAAAGGGGAACGTGATCAGGTATTGGGGAGGGGAAGAAAAGAGAAGCCCTGAGTGCCAGGAGAACAGGAGAATGAATGTGCAAGCTCACGGGGTAGGTGGGGAAATGGGGGACCCTCTAGAAAGTACCAGAGACCTGGGAGGTGAGGGACTTCCAGGATTCAAAGGGAGAGAACTTAGATAAAATGCCCAACCGTGGGGTGAAGGAACTCCAGCAAAAAGACAGGGCATCAAGTGGAGGGATAGGGTTGCCATCCCACAAGAACTGTGACCCAAAATTGTTCCTGTCTAAAAGATCTGCAGGGACAAAAATGGAGAAGAGACCGATAGAAAGGCAGTCCAGTGACCAGCCTAACTTGGGATCCATCTCAAGGGGAGGCTCCAAGGCTATTACTGATGCTATGGTGTGCTTACAGACAGGAGTTTAGCATAACTGTCCTCTGAGAGGCCCAACCAGCAGCTGACTGAAACAGAGGCAGATACTTATACCCAACCATTGGACAGAAGTCAGGAACTCCTGTGGTTGAATTAGGGAAAGGCTGGAAGAAGCTGAAGAAGAGGGTGACCCCATAGGAAGGCGAACAGTTCAACTTTCCCAGACCCCAGAGAGCTCCCAGAGACGAACCAGGTAGCATACATGAGCTGGTTTAAGGCCCCTCGGCACATATAAAGCAGAGGACTGCCTCATCTGGCCTTAGTGAGAGAAGACACACCTAATCCCCAAGAGACTTGAAGCCTCAGGGAGTGGGGAGGCCAAGCAGTGTGTGTGGGGGGCATCTTCTTGGAGACAGAGCTGGGAGTGGAGAAGGAATGGGACGAGGAACTATGGGAGGGTGGACCAGGAGATGGGCAGTGACTGGACTGTAAAAAAAAAAAAGTAATTTTTAAAAGTGGAGAAAAGAAAAGAGGGAGAGAAGAGAGGAAAGAGGATGGGGCATTTGTTCTGAGCATTGACTAGAATCTGCCTATGCCCAGCTCATCATAGGTTGTGTGCTGACAGTTTCCCCACTGAACACATAGCAAGGTGGAGCACATAGGAAGGTGAAAGGTTACATGGTATCTTAGTGTTCTATTGTGGTGAAGACATCACAGTCAAGGAAACTCTTATAAAAGGACGCATTTAATTAGAGGCTTGCTTACAATTTACAGTTAGCCCAGCAGCATCATGGCAGGGACTGTGACAATAGACAGGCAGACTTGTTGCTGGAGGAGTAGCTGAGAGCTCTATATCCTGATCCAGGGACAGAGAGAGACAGAGAGACAGAGAGACAGAGACAGACTGGGACTGGTGTGGACTTCTACAACTCAAAGCCTATACCCAGTGACATACTTCTTCCAACAAGACCACACCTACTCCAGTAAGGCCACACCTCCTAGTCTTTGTAATCCTTCTCAAACAGTGTCGCTGCCTGGTGACTAAGCACCCAAATATATAAACCTATGGGGGCATTTTTTTTTTTTATTCAAACCACTACACCTGGGAAGACACATTGCCTCTCAAAAAGAAAATCTGATATGAATCAAAACAGTCTCTGTTTATCCATATTTTTGTAGCTAACAAAAGCTTTTATTCTTCCAGAAAGGAATCCAAAATATTAAAAGATTCTTCATCTGAGTGTTTGTGTCTGCATAGGTTTGTTGTATATTTTTGTTGTCGTTGTCGTTGTTTGTTGTTTAAGAAAACCTTTGCTTATTCCATGTATACAAATAAATTATTATAAGTAATTCATTTTTGTGCGTCCCCTTACATGAAGTGTCTTGCACTTGACTGTTTTCATTTAGTAGCACACACTGGAGATCAAACCCCAGCATGACATTGAGCTGTGCAAAGGCTTGTTATTCATTATGCAGCCGCGTGGTATTTCCTTGTGCACATAATTCATCCAACCACAATTCTATAATTAGCGCAGGTTGCACTTTCTGGGTTTTTTTGTACCTAAGAGTAGGGCATTCATGATTAACTTGTGCATAAAATGTTTTCATAATTTTGCATTTGCAACCGAGTTTGATGACTTGAGTTCAATATTTAGGACCTACATGATGAAAAGAAAGAAGCAACTCCCACAAATTGTCCTCTGACCACCATACACATGTCATGGTACGCACACGTGTGAGTGCACACGAACGCACACACACACACACACACACACACACACGAGAGAGAGAGAGAGAGAGAGAGAGAGAGAGAGAGAGAGAGAGAGAGAGAGAGAAGAATAAAAGCAAGTTTTTTTTTTTAATTAAAGAACCTATGTTTAAAAGCTGGGCATATCTTGTAACCCCAAAGTTTGGGGAGCAGAATCCAAAGGATCTCTGGGGCTTGGTGACTGCTGTCTTAGCTCTAGGGTTAGCATGAGAGCCTATTTCAAGGGACCACAGTGGACAGTGATTAGTGAGACACTTGATGCTTTCCTCTGGACTCTACCCTGTGCATGGCTGCCCACACCCATCAGGACACATATAGACACACATAGTGTGTCTTCACTGTAGTGTGTGCTTAGATACATACACATCAAGTTTTAAATAAACAAAAAATTTAAAAATTCATTGCATGATAATTCATCAATGAAAATGAACAAGCAGAGTGGGGATGCTCCTGCTGTCGTTTTGTTAAATGGACAAGACATGTCTGTCAATTGCCTTCCAAACAGATATGCTTGTGTCCATTAATACTGCTAGCAGTTTGATTAGAAAAAGATTTTTGTTTTGTTTTAATGTCATTTGGAGGTGTTTGTTTGTTTGTTTGTTGTTTGTAGTAGACGGTGGTGACTGTGTAGAGTCATAACTTGTCAAAATACAGGAATATGTAACTACCGAATGCCTGTTAATGAGTGTAATAACTGCATCCCCTCCTGAGAGACTGAGGGACCATCAGGAAGAGAGGGTGGAAAAGAACAAAGGAAACATGGAGGTCGTGAAGCATGGTAGAATGTGGCTGTTGCAGTCTTGAACCCACAGCAGCTGTGGCCACCTATTCAGGATCTTTACAAGATAAACTTGGCAATACCCCGTCACTGAAGGAATTCATAGAGCCTCATTTACCTCAGAGGAGTTATGTGCAGTCAATGTTTGATGGTGAAGGAAGAGTTATCCTCTTCATGGTGTACACACTGATGAAGTGCACAAACTCCTATAAACAAACTCTTACCAGTAAATACCCTCCCATCCACGCTCTGGTAAACAACCCTAATGACATTCATTAAGGAACAAAAACAGTAAAAGACACAAAAGAAAGTAGAAAAGGGGTGAACTGCGAAGAGGAGTGGGATTGGTGTCAGGGAGATGGGAAGAGGAGAGAACTGTTTAAGCAGCTCAGGGAGAAAAGACAGCAACAGCTCCCCAGGCAGGAACTCTACCAACTTCAGTATCAATCTACCAGGCAGGATGTAGCCACTGATGCAATGGTGGCAAAACTGTGACATAGCCAACCAACCACTCTTTGACTGGCTCTAAAACCCACTCAATAGGAGGGAATCCAACTCCGGTGTAGTAAATCTGGCAAGAACACGCGGCTAAGGAAATCATGAACTCTGGTGGGGAACTTACTACTGACATTTAGTAAAACTGACTTAGCACCCTCTAAATATCAGACTCATAGACAAATGCTACACACATTCTTCATCTGAGAAGCTTTTCTTTGCAGGGACATACAATAAATGCATGGCTCTCAAGTGACTGAGAATAAGTGAGCATTGGGTGCTTAGCCTACAGAGAACGATGCTTCTCTAAGACTCGGAGAACAGGACAAAGGGCTGGGGGAATGACTGTAAGACAGAAGGAGAGGAGAAGGGCTGCGAAGTGCTGTTTTCTGAGCATGACACAGCCTCTGCAATCTTGAACTCATAGCAGCTATGGTTACCTAGCTATACTAGGCTTTCACAGACTGGCCCTGCCAATGATTGGTCATGGATGAGGGATGGGTTCCTACCCCTTCCTGGAACACTATTGACTTCTGAAATATTCTGAGTGAGGGGAGAGAGGGGGAGCCATTGTCTTGATTTGTGTACCCGCTCTTGGTCTCACTAAGCTCCAAACCAGTGGTCACAAGGATGGCCCTGATTAATCCCAGTAGTTTTCCATTCATGAATGTGGGCAAGGAATTTGTAGGAAGAAGGAAAGTTGTTGGCAGGGGTGAGAGGGAAATAAACAAGGGTGGAAGTGAGAGTAATTAGCAATATATACATATATGTATGTATTTTATACAAATATATATGTGGGTTTGTCAAGAACAGATGTAATCAATAAAAAATAAACATAAAAAGAGAAGGACCACAGTGAGAGAACATCAAAATATACTATGTACATGCTATGAAAATGTCATACTTAAATTTATTATACCATATTATATGCAAAATATTATACTATATTGTGTGCACTTCATCAGTGATAATACCATGAAGATGACTCTTCCTATTATACATTAAATCAATATATATTGATTTAAAACTTGAGAGCATGAATAAAAATATTCTGTGAAAACTAACATGAAGAAATGACAACAGAATGGCCATGCTTAGAAAATAAATGGGAGGGAAAAAGACTTATCATAAAAATTAAGGTTTTTACAAGTACAAAATAATGACTAGATGAAGGGGGGCATGGCAAATAAAACAAAGAAGATATGTTTTATATAATTCAAAAGAAACTAAAACTGTAGGAATAGAGAATAGAAATTGCACATAACTTGTGACTTGGAGGAAAGAGAAAAAACACACAGAGCCGAAGGTATGACACATGGATTTTTTTTTTAATTTAAGACTTAACAGATTCAAAAGGCAAAGGGCATCTCAAGCAGATACTAACATCATGGAACTGCTGTGGGTCCTTTCTTAAAGGAGCAAGTGGACTTGATCTACTGATGTCTAAAACTAACTGTAAAACCATTTTGAGTTTGTGATTACTGAACAGAATGTCAATGCAGTGAGTGTCCTATGAATGCTGGAAACACGACTAACAAAACAGGGAAAGAGGGGAGAAGGCAAGTTGCAGTCTAAACCCACCAAAGTGCCAGAAAAATAACAGTCAAAGTTGGCTTATTCTAATGTTTTATTATATGTCTTCTGACCATGTATGCGCTTTCGATGATTACAAGGTAACATAAAAAATGTACTGAGCCAGTGTTTAAAAATGAAGAGCAACAGATGGCCACATGGGCTCTATGATTGTTGGCGCCCATGCAGGGAAAAAATATGAGTCACTATAAACTCTGTCATTTATGCGTCTTTGTGGAAATGGTCTGTGGGAAAGTGGGGCTGCAGAGACAAGATTTTGACATTTTCTAGAGATCATATTGCTGGGGGAAATGAGAGCAGATGTCTGTGTAAGGCAGAGGGGAAGAAATGAATGAGTCTCTATTTTTGACTTTTGATTTATACTATTTGAGAAGCAAAATTAAATTAATAAGGAAGGGCGGGGAGGCATGAAGTCTGGTTCCTTTTAAAAGTATTTAACTGTAGAAGTGTCAGACAATTGCACAGTTGAATTCTATCAAAATATGAAGCATTGTCACTTAAACTTGTACAAAGCAAGAAATAAGAAGGAAATTTCTGAATGCTGTTCATAGAACCCATTTTTGACACCTGACAGAAGGAACACACATAAAAATATCACATTCAGGTATGCACAAAATAAATCAGGTTATCATTCCTCCAGATGCCAACAAAGAAGTTGACAACATCTTGTATTGGTTTACTTATGGAAAAGGGGAAATATGTGTAATGCCTCAACATTAGAATAAGGATATGTTCAGTCTCCATGGTTCTCTACCTCTCTCTCTCTCTCTCTCTCTCTCTCTCTCTCTCTCTCTCTCTCTCTCTCTCTCTCCATCTCTCTCTTTCTTTCTCTCTCTCTCATCTGTGTGTACACAGATGAACATGAGTGCAGAAGCTTCCTTTGTCCTTCTCTATTGTACTCTCTGCAAACAAGATCTCTCACTAGATTTCACTCATTGTTCTTACTGGGTAGGCTGGTGGCCAGCTAGCCCCTCAGAAACTCCCCTATCTCCCCACTCCCTAGAATTAAGGTTACATCCATGCAAACCATGACTTCCTCTTTATGTGGGTCCCAGGAATCCAAAGCCAGATTTTCATGCTTGTAAAGGGAGCATCCTTGTCTCCTGAGTCATCTCCCTAACCCAAGAACATGTGTGTCTTGATAATACAGGTAAAGGTGCCCAGATAGCTCGAGTAAGAACACAGCACTCTTAATGGCAGGTAGATAAATGTAAGAAGCCCATTTAAAAAGAAACAGGAAATAAAAGCAAATGCTATTACAGATATCTCACTGAGAATCTAACTGGAAGTCCAGCAAATGGATAAAGGCACTTGTTGATGAGCCTGATGACCTGAGTTTGCTATCACATGGTGGAAGGAGGGAATGGGTTCCTGCAAGGTATCCTGTGACCACCACATCCAGGCTGTGGGACTGTTCATGTATGCACACACACACACACACACACACACACACACACACACACTCACAGGCACACAAACACATGCACACACTCATGTGTGCATTCTCACATGAACGTGCATGTGCACACATACACTCATACATATACACACATGCACGCACACACTCATGTGTGTACACTCACACAAACATGCACATATATATACATGCATGAACACACATACTCATACATGCACACACACATCCACATGCACGCACATGCATGCAAGAAATTAACAATAAAACTAACTGGAGTGGTTTTACACTTAATTATCAGAGAAATGTAAATTAAAATTACAACTAAATCAGGAGGTATTTTACATACTTCTATTGTTAATACTGAGAACCTCAGATAACACTAAGATTGGTGAAGATAGGAATTCTACACACAGTTGGTGACAATAAATATTCACAGGTGCACAAAAATAGGAAGTCCTGACAGTGCACAGCCACACCAGACCATTACAATTCACAGCCAGCGGAGGCCCTAGCAGCTACCTGCAGCTGGGTGAGCACTTGCCCAGGACACAGCAATTCCAGCCTATGCCCCATAGAAACCATTCCCCGAGTACCGCAAGAGACTGAAGATAGTGAGCTTAAAAAAATGATTGCTTGAACTCAGGAGGAGCTAGACAAAAATGATGTCCTTCCAAAAAAGAACTGTTATTAAAACAAAATACTCTGAGATGTTTAGAAGGGTCTAACTCTATGCTTGGTGATATGGTAGTTACAAACATTGCAACTTTGATCCAAAAAGAAAAGGAAAGGAACAAAGTGAGATTTAAAGCACAATACTATTTAAATAGGTTTCTCAAAATATGTGAGGCCCTGGGCTTATCTACAGGATCACAAAAGCCAGAAACAAAATCCTATGGTAGTTGATACATACATGCATTTAAATCAGGCAAGGGAGAGGTGATTAGCCAGTGTCTATTAAATACATGAGGACTAGAACAGAGACAGTATTGGAAAGAAAGTTTTAAAACTGTGGTGACGTTCTCTTGACAAGTCTACACCCACTCTCTTGGGTGAATACTCATCTCTATTATTAGCCTCGGTGATTTATATGAATTAAAAAACATCTCTTCTTAATAGCCTCCAACCCTGGTTAAATCATTTTAAATTAAATTTATTTTTGGCATATGCATATATATATATATATATTACATATTACACACACATATATTTCTAACTACTCTCACTTTCAAACCCTCTTTTATCTCCCCGTCAACTCTGTCCCCTCCACTCCTCTTCCCAAGTCCCCTTCCCACACTGAAGTTTTGGGTTTGGTTTCGTTAACCACTGAGCTTAACTAAGGCAGTTGGCAATGGCCAGGAATGTGGAACTTTATAGTGAGACTTTCTCAGACCTGCCAGTGGCATAAATAACAACACAGGCTTTTTAATATTTTAAAGCATAGGCCTTTTAGCTAGGGCCGTCTCTCAGCCAGCAGTCTAGCTTAACCGGACTAATCCTGGCACTGCATCTCACCATGCGGCTAACTCTACCTCTCTGCCCTGTTCTGGTCCATCTGTTCACCTACCTCCCATGTCTGCTGGCAAAGTTCCCACAACCCATTTCTTCTCCTGGCATCCTTCTCTCTCTTGGAAGTTTGCCCTCCACTTGGCTGTCAGATCTTTATTACATACAATTTTAGATTGCCCCGAGACTAGTGAAGATAGAGGACTGTTTACAAAATATGAGGCCAGTGATGGACCATAGAGTTACCAATACCAAGATCTTGCTGGTATCTAGCTCCCTGCCTGTACAAAATTAACAGTTGGATATACAGAGACATACTTAATATACCCCAACAGAACTTCCCATTGAAGCTTGATAGACTCTCTATTGAATATATATTGAAGACAATGACGCCCTATCCTCCAGCATCCACCAATAGCCAGTAGCTCCACAGGGAGGTATACAGTCCCACAAACATCTTCATCTATGACTGGTTATTGACAGGCCCAGTCTTGTGCAAGTCTAGTAGGGACCCACGCTACTGTGAGCTCATGATTGCAATAGGTGTGTTATGACCAGTGATGTTTCTCAGCTCTCTTCCCTATCATCTCGCTCTTACAGTCTTTCCAGCCACTAAGATGTACAGAAAAGAGTTTCTATGTATTGTCTGGGACTGGACACTCCTCCATTGCTTATCCTCAATGCCTTCAACAGCCTTGCAATCCCAGTCCTCCAGAAATACAGGCCACAACAAGAGAAACCTGGCTGGTCAAGAACGACAATAAGCTATGTCTTTAAGTAGAAACATAAATATTTAGAAGGCAGTTTGATATCTTGACAAATATCTAGAAGGAAGTTACTTTTGGTACTGCAAACCTAGAGTTTTAACCAGGTTTAGAGCACCAGGTATGAATTCCTTCTTGTGAATCTTGTTCCAAATCCAACTAGAGAACACTGACAGTAACTCCCCTGTGTCATGGGCACATCTTGCTTGGTAGGTTCATTACAGTAGTTCAGAGTTAGAGTCCTGTAAGACTGTTGGCGGCTTCTCTCTTCCAACAACATACATTTCACCTCTGAGATAATGAAAACTAACAAATGAGGAGAGGCCATCTAGCTGAATTCCAACTCACTTTCTCAATTTCCTGTAACCAATGTGGGTAGCATATTTAGCAATAGGATCTCACTATCAATATTTTGTGGGCAACCAAGAGGAAAAGAATAGCCTTTAGTGCTCTGTGTGAATCTCTGTGACCTTCCTCATAAAGAAGCATCACAAAGTTGGCACTGGGATTTTAATATCACCCAATGGCTTCTAATATTAGCACTATTCACCCACATACAAAGCCAAATGTGAATTGATGGTGCATCCTAACTCTAGGAGCATCACAAACTCAGTTTCGGTGCATGGGATCAAAACAAATTTAGTATACTGAAGCAACAACCATTCTGTTTTTTAAACTAGCACATATAAGTTGATGGTGTCAATATATGAAATTGTAAATTCAACAAAAATAAAAACCACATAAAATATGCCTCCGAAAAAGAATGCGTCCATAAAAGTTGACATGTTTGTTCTGCGAAGTTTCTTTCCTTTCTGTAACTGTCTACAAGATTCATCCATGTTGTGGGGGCATCAGAATGCCCTTCCCTATTAAGACAGAATAATCTACCCTTGCATGCATACACCAATCACTGTTTGTCCATCCACCCATCAATGTACACTTTGGTTACCTCTGTTTTGGCTACTGCAATAATGCTGCCCAGAACATGGCTGTTTACCTGATTTTTAAATGGTAGACTGAGTCTTTGAGCAGGTGAACCCCAGAAAATTCTGTCGAGGAACTGAAGGCCTGCACTCAGAGCTGTGAATAAGCATGGTAAAGTGGTCCCATCTTTCAAATCCAATACACATGCATGGTTGCGTGTGTGTGTGTGTGTGTGTGTGTGTGTGTGTGTGTGTGTGTGTGTATAAAATTTCACAATTAAACAAAAGAGTAAAGAATAAATCTGTAAAGATCAAAGTAATAAAACATGTTCTGCACAAAGCCTTGGCAGTTGGAGAATATCCCTCGGCCCATCCACATTTAGATCTCCTGTTCTGTGCCTTTTCTTGGGGAAGATGTGATAATAGGCCTGTTCAGCTCAGGTACATCCCAGATGGCAAAGCAAAAGAGTGTTTCCACCAGTCAGACTTAGTAGACCAGCTAAGCTTGTTGCTGTTGCCTCCAGGTGTAGAGGTGGCCGCAAAGGCTCACCACTACATGGGTGATGACTCATGAAACCCCATTCCATGCAGCTCTCTGTTCAAGTTGCAGAAGTTCTCATCAAAGCCTCCTTCCTCAAGAACCTTAGCCTTTCCAGGGCTTTATAAGTTCCAGGAATGTCACACATCTTGTAAGTTTACTTTATTCCCTGAGCTGTCCTGTGAGCCTACTTCAGGAGACACCAGGTCAGTGCAGAGGGAATGGTCACACAACCCTACTGCAGCACTGTAGAAGAGGCCCTCAAGCTTTTACCTATGCTACTTGTCACTATCTTTTACGTGTGACTAGGATTTCTTTTTTTTTAATTATTTCACTTATTCACATCCCAAATGTTTCCCCCCTCTCAGTCCTCCCTTCCAGAGTTCTTCACCCCATCCCCCCTTCACCTCTGAGTGGGTGCTCCCTGGCCCTGGGGACATCCACCTTCCTTGGAGCATCAAGTCTCTATAGTGTTGGCAGTGATGCCCTTAAAACCCTCCATTATTGATGTTAATATTAGAGTTAGAGTTAAGTATGACTGGGTTCATGGAAAATCCCCAGCCAGCTGCAGAAGAATAATACAAATCTGGTGGTCAGGATGAATAATGATATGACAAACCTGTGACCTTTCTGACATCCTGTTGGCATCAGTCAATTGCCTGACCATAAGAGCTTTGTCCTTCACCTGCATAAATGTTTCCCACTTCCCCCGGCTCTCTGTTACCCCTGCTATGGTATAAATTCAGTCTTGGGAAAAAATAAAATTGACGCCTTGATCAGACTCTTGTCTTGGCATCCCTCTTCGCATCTCTTGTCCCTCATTCTCTTCCAGATACCCTCTGGACCCTCCACTGACTGTCCTGCAGGATGGAACACTACAGGATTAGGCACATCCTCTCCCACTGAAGCCAGACAAGACAGTCCTCTGCTACATAAGTGCTAGGGGCCACAATCCATTCTCTATCTTTTCTATAGGGGTCTTCAACCTCTGTACAATGGTTGGCTGTAAGGATCTGCATCTGTTTCAGTCAGCTGGTGGTCTCTCAGAAGACAGCCATGCTAGGCTCCTGTCTGCAAGCACAACATAGCATCAGTAATAGTGTCAGGGTTTCATGCCTGCACATGGGATGGATCCCAAGTTGGGCTAATCACTGGATGGCCTTTCCTTCAGTCTCTGTTCCATTTCTGTCCCTGCATTTCTTTTAGACAGGAACAATTCTGAGTCAAAAATTTTGAAAGTGGGTTGATTGTCCCTATCCCTCCAATAAGGGCCCTATCTAATTGTTGGAGGTAGCCTCTTCAGTTTCCATTTCCTCACTGTTGGGCATTTCAGCTAAAGCCACCCTCATTGAGTCCTGGGAGCCACTCACATCCCAGGTGTCTGGGACTTTCTAGAAGTTCCCCCTGTCACTGGTAGCCACATATTTCCATCCCTCTTGGTTTCTCTCCTGCTCCCACCTCCATACCTGATTCTGTTTTCCCCTTTCCCCTCCCCCTCTCCTCTCCTACCCAGTTGCTTCCCTCCCTCTGCCTTCCATGATTATTGTGTTCCCACTTCTAAGTGGGATTGAAGCATCCTCACTTGGGCCTTCGTTCCTGCTTAACTTCTTAGGGTCTATGCGGTATAAAACCCAAGATAGCCAAAACAATTCTGAACAATAAAAGAACTTCCAGGGGAATCACTGTCCCTGACCTCAAGCTATACTACAGAGCAATAGTGATAAAAAAAAAAAAAAAAACAACACATGGTACTGGTACAGGGACAGACAGGTCAGTCAATAGAATAGAATCAAAGACCCAGAAAGAAACCCACAGACCTACGGACACTTGATCTTTGACAAAGAAGCCAAAACTGTACAGTGGAAAAACCAAAAGCATCTTCAACAAATGGTGCTGGTCCAGTGGTCTGCATGTAGAAGAATGCAAGGTTTTCCACATTTATCACCCTACACAAAGCTCAATTCCAAGTGGACCAAGAACCTCAACATAAAACCAGATACACTGAATCTAATAGAAGAGAAAGTAGGAAAGAGCCTCGAATGCATTGACACAGGGGAAATTTTCCTGAACAGAACACCAATGGCTCAGGCTCTAAGATCAACAATTGATAAATGGGACCTCTTGAAACTGAAAAGCTTCTGTAAGGCAAAGGACACTGTCAATAGGCTTTCTTCTTAATAACCTTTTTAAAAACAATTTTATGCATATGAATGTTTTGCCTACATTCATGTCGGTGCACCGTGTTTGTGTGTGTGTGTGTGTGTGTGTGTGTGTGTGTGTGTGTGTGTGTGTGTTTAGTACCCATTTCATCAGATCCCCTTTAACTTAGGGTTATAGATAGTTGTTAGACACTATGTGGGTTCTGGGAATCGAACTTAGGTTTTCTAGAATAGCAGTCAGTGCTGTAGAACCATCTCTCCAGCCCCTAGGCTTGCTTCTCACTCCTAAGTTGCTTGCGCTTTTGCCAGAGCCACCCGTGAGTGGATGCTCCTCTGAATAGAACTGACCTATGTGCAGAGTTCAGACCATATATGTCTCTCTGAGAGTGGTTTTTGTTTCCAGTCTTCCCTATTTACAATGCTCTCATCCTATTCTAGGACCTCAAGCATGGGTTCTTAGCCACAAGCCCTAGAGCTATTTGATAATATATTTAAGTAAGAAATACTACCCCACTTCCCCACACCCATGTATTTATAGATTGGTACAATCTAATGGAACTATTAAGTAGGTCAAGGAGCAAGGTGCCTGCTAAGACTTTGCCACATGCTGGGAAGAAGACCCTGATGGAGAATCTCAGGATTGCACCAAGACCAAGAACAAAACCTTGAGGTTCACACAGGAGATGCCGCCAAAATCAGCCGCCTCTTCAGAAGGCCAAGGCCTTGTCTTTGTTCCCTTATCTCTGTGTTCTGAGGTGACAGGACAGTAAGATAGACGTGCAGAGCTCTAAGAATCCAGATGTGTCTACACCGCTGCAGAGGCTGAGCACAGAATCCTGTGCACTTGCTTCCCCGTCCGAGTCCCAGCGCAAACCCCTTATCACTGGTGTGTTTCATCCTAACTTACTCCCCTTCAGCATCCTCAGCATCTAAGCAAGTCGTTCTCCACCTCTGACGTGGTGTAAGAGTGCAAAGCCCAGATCTGATGTGCTGGGAAGACAGAATCCTCACAGTAGGGAAGGATTCACAGCCAGCTGCAGGTGGGTGGGGAGGATAGAGAAGAGACTGTGTTAGATTCCTAATCCTTAGATCTCTTCAACTCAGCAGATTCCTGATTCAGGGTCAGGGTAGAAACGAAGGGTGTGAATAAATTGCAACCCGATTACTGCTCTGTAGAAGGTGGAGCGGACCACATTTGAAGCTCGCACTGATTCAGCAGTCAGTCTGCTTTGGTTTGAAAGCCTGCTGGGCAGTGTAACAGTTGAATGCCCTTAGGCAAGTCATTTCATTTCCTCTATTCCCCCAGTTTATGCATCAGGAAACTGTTAATAACAACCATATCTGCCTTGCAAAGTTGCTATAAATATTAAAGGGATTCATATATGCAAGAAAGCAAGGAGCCGGTGCATGGTAAGTCTTTATATTGGTTTTCGCTGCTATTTTAATTATAGACACGTGTAGTGCTTACGTCAGAAATTTCAGACATGTTCTGGTGCTAAATGTAGACCCATTAAAATATGTATCTGAACATCAGGCTTTCTCTGGAGATTGATAGAAGAATGGCTGTAAATATGCTCTCCTCAAGGAACCCTGCTAACATGGGTATTTGGTTTTCATTAATATGCAACAGTGAAATGCTTGATACTGCCATGCTGATACCCCCAGGAGCTGGGAGGTGTGGGGGGGATGGGAGGGATGATTGTAGAGCTGCTCCAAGCAAAGTGGCTTGCCCAAAGTCCTAGTTTTTCCCTTCCGAAGTTCAAGATTACATAACTGTTGAAGACAGATGTCAGCCTGAGGTTTCTGATTATTTTTTAATCATCTCATCTGGAAATTCTTCCTTTTAGAAGCAAAATAGTTCTTCTGCCTTAGTGATAATGTTAAGAAATAAATCACACTGCTAGAATTCTCAATGATTCTTTTTTTTTTTCATAAGACTGCTAAGAATATCACGGTAGACCTATTGTCAGATTTTTGACTGTTAAAAATAGAAATAAGTAAATATTTCCTTCTTTCTATGCTCAGTAAGGTATCTATGCTTAATATTAGAGAATATTGTTTAGTGTTATGGTTCTTATAAGAAATGTTTTAAGGATGGAAGGAAGATTCTAGATCCTGATTCTGATACATATGTGGGATTTAGATACCAAAAATGGCTAATTTTATTGAATATAAATTATACCAAAATAGAGATAAGTTTTTTAACTCTCACAGAGCAGAATTCTGAAAGGTAGCCACTTGGCTGAATATAAATTACAGCTCAATAAAGTGAGTACACAATAAACCACCAGGTAAGGGAAATAACTATGGAGTCTAGAGTCTGAAAGACTGTGAGAAGGGAGTGGAAAAGGTCAAACGGGTCTGAAGAGGACAGAAAGTCATAACAGGGCTGTGGAGATAGCTGTCAGCAAAGTGGTTACCCTGTAAGCACCTGGACATGAGCTCAATCCCCAGAGCTCATAAAATACCAAGCACAGCCGTGGTGGGCATTGGGAATTCCAGTGCTGAGGACACAAAGTCAGCAGATCCCTGGGGCTTGCTGGTCAACCAGCCTAGCCTACTTGGTGACAGGCTCCCTCTCCCCCAACTCTTGTTTTCTCTCTGTCTCTCTTTTTCTCTGTCTCTCTGTCTCTGTCTGTCTCCCTCCTCTCTCCTCATACACACACACAAAATGGATCGTACCTAAGGTTGTGCTCTGGCCTCCACATACATTCACACACACACACACACACACACACACACACACACACACACACACACACATAAAACATATAATATATTAGAAAGTCATCAAATTATCTCATAAAAGTAGGCATTATCACCCAGGCTAGATCTGTGGTAAGGAGGCTTTTCCACACAGCTCAATGAGACATGTGACATACACAGTCCCTACTCTTCCTAATCTAGGATACACTCCCTCCCCGACACTCTCCTCAATATATAAACAGTTTCTTTTCCTTTGGGGTGAGAGGCATGTTTGCACGTTTCTCTCTCTTGCAGTGTGAGGGAAGTGTTCCCTTCCCATGAGCTGTGCAAAGCAGTAAAGCTTTTCCCCCAACCTCTCCCACTAATGGTCTGTTCAGCCTTGGCTTCCTTTATAAGAAAAAAACCCAGCAAATAAAATGTAGGTGATTTACCACAAAGGTTTTTGAAAATTTAGAACAGATTTAATTTTCACTTTAATAACTTATGAAGCGAGTGTGAGCATGATCCCTGAAAGGTGCCGTGTTAACAGGAGCATCCCAAACCTTAGTTCTATTTGCCTATGCGGAGATGTGTGTTTTGTGCCTGGTTCTGTTTTGTTTCATGTGGGGCAGTGATGGGAATTGGATACAGAGCCTTGCACATGCTCAGTACATGCTCTCTCATTATGTAGATCAAGCTGGCCCTAAATTCAATATCTTCTCCCTCCCAAGTGCTGGGACCACGGGTCTATGGTACCACATCTAGCTTACTGTTTTGACTCCATGGAAAACAAAGTTCTTAACTCATTAACTTAAAAGCTTTGAAGAGCTAAGAGCACTAGGGACAGGAACTCCACATGGCCCTTCTCCAGCTTGTAGCAGTAGTCTGGCTCTTAAAACAGATGGTTCTAATTTAAAAGGAATTAAACGACACAATATTGAATTAAAAGTGTTTATTACAGTGGGACTAGATTGTGATTAGCATATGACAGCCTCATCTCATTGACCTTTGAGACTTCCATGGAGTAGGGTCAATGAAATGCATTTTAACTGGAATTAAGGGCATCTCAAGTCAACAAATTCTTCATTTGATGCAGTCCTTTCAGAGTTTTCCTTCAACTTGGCTGTGATAGATTCACAGCTTATAGAGGAGGGTCAAATCCACAGCTTTGATGGCTTAATGTACCACAGCAGGCCTGACCTGAGCAGGTTTCCAATGGACATTAGTCTACCAGGGTCTCCTTTGCTGGGGTCAGCCGTAACCACAACCCACAGTGGGGCCAGCTGCTGATGAACACTGCAGGGAGAAGTCCAGCCTCATACCCTACACAGTGGGCTAACCCCAGACGGTAACTTTTGAAGTTGCACAGTTGAGCATGGCAACTACTAGCACTGGCAAATACTCTCACATGGGCCAGAGCCCTGTTCATCCCTGTATCTCTGCAGTCTCCATTAGTGATCTTCAAAAGGTCCCTTAAGAGTACCAGGAAACCAGGTATGATGGTGCAGGCCTGTAATCCCAGCACTTGGGAGATGGGAAACTGAAGCAGGAGGATTATCAAAAGTTCAAGGCTATCTGTTTTCATATATATATATATATATATATATATATATATCGCATCCCACTCGGATGCTGGACACACTCCAGCTGCATGAGGACCTCTTGCTCTCTGCGTGACATTGGGATGTCTTTCCAAGTCAACCCGGTGCCTACTCTGTTCCCTCCACCATGATGCTTTTCTTCCAAACCCTACACAGCCACTTACACTGAAAAATCAAAGAGCAATTCCAAGGTCAACCACTAGGGGACCTCCCTCTCCTGTGGCGCCTCCAGGGGTTTTCTCTTTGGCCCCTGTATTCGTCGCTTTTCAGTCACGGTGAAAAGCACATAATAAGGCAACTTATAGAAGGAAGGGTTTGTTTGAGTTTATAGTGCCACAGAGGGGAAAGGAAGAATCCATGATATAAGAACGAGGGAGGCGTGATAGTTGAAGCAGAAAGCTAAAGGCTCACACCTCTTAGCCACAGACACGAAGTAGAGAGAACATTTGAAACGGCATGTGTTGACAAACTCTCAAAACCTGCCTCATGTCTCATCTCCTCCAACAAGGCCACACCTCCTAAGCTCCGCAAGTAGCATCGGCAACTGTGGACCAATCAATTGAGTGCCCCAAATTATGCAGGAAGAACCATCTCATTCAGACAAGCCATAAGCCCCATTGATAGATTCTCTCATAGGTAGCTAATACATATACTGCAAAAGAGGCCCTTCTAGGCATAACTCAGAACCAAATCTGGCCCAGGGAAGCTGATGAAAATCTATTCATTCAGGCTCTGTGCAGACTAAGCAACCATGTTGTGCTTTAAATGTGAGCCCCCTTATTCAACCGCTTGGTCTCCAACTAGTAACAATCTTGGGGAAGGTTGGGAAACCTTTTGGAGGAAGAAGGGAGTCACCAAGGGCAGACCTTGGGGTTTTATGACCCATCCCACTTCCTGCCCATTCTTTGCTTCCTGAAGTCAGATGCAATGAGCCCAAGAAGCTTCCTACACCTGCTGTGGTAACTCCCTGCCACAATTCAATGTATCACCTTGCATTGTAAACTAGAGTAAACTCCTTCTTACTTTGTTTCTTGTGAGATGGTTGTCACACACACCCATCCCTTTCCTCAGGTATCAGATCCTACACTGCTTTCAGTCTCCAAGATTGTTATCTAGGAGCTGGAAACGCAGCTCTGATATTAGACTGTTTGCCGAGCATACACAAGCCCTGGGTTCGATTCCCAGTACCTCATACAGCACTCCTATAACCCCAGCCCTTGGGAAGCTGGAAGCTGGGGGATCAGAACTTCACCATCAACCACCACTACGTAGTGAGTTCAAGGTTAGCCTCGGTTCTGTGAGACCTTGTCTCAAAAAATGAAGAGCTTGCTCTCAGGACTTTCAGTGGAGACCTCAGGAAAAGACCATGGTCCATTGTCAGGATCATTTTAGCTGTGTCTGTGTGGCTCTTAAAGTTCAACTCTGCTCCCCAAAATGTGGATATGCAAAACAATGGAAACAGAGGTCATCAGGGGTCAAGTGTCACTATTTTCTGAAATCACGAGAGATGTTCTCTTAGAACAGTGGTTCTCAACCTTCCTGATGCTGCGACCCTTTTAATACAGTTCCTCCTGTCATGGTGACCCCACAACCATAAAATGACTTTCATTGCCACTTCATAATGATAATTTTGCTACTGTTGTGAATCATAAAGTAAATGTCTGATATGCAGGATGTCTGATAGGCAACCCTCAAAGAGGTCACGACCCACAAGTTGAGAACTACTATCTTAGAAGGAAGTCAAAGAAATTAATTGAAGATTCAATTCATTGGCCCTGGGCTATGTGACAGGTGAAAACTTAGCACTGGCTGATTGCGCCGTGGGAGTCCAGAAAGTGCTTGAACCTGGGCTCATTAGAAGTCAAGTCTTACAGGCAGATAGTCACCTGCAGGCTCTCAAGGCCACCAGGGGCACGGCTGTTACTGTCTCACCGTCTGTGCAGCTGTAAACGTCTAATGCAAACCAACCCATTAATATTAATTCCCAGTAAGGGTTCTTCTGATAGATGAGGCAGCTGTGTGGGTCACAGAGTCCTGGCTGTGTGCTAATTATCCCTTTTTTCAAAATTCAGGACAATGGAAAACAAACTCTAACGGCTTGCTTTTCTGTTTAATTAGAGTCCGCTTCATGTTTATCTGGTCTTCGTTTGCAACGTCTCACCTGTTCCTGGCTAAAGGAAGGAAAAAAAAGAAATAGCAGGATGATGCCTGGCTTGAAGGTAGAGAGTAAAGTCAGGGAGAACAGTTTCTCCATTAATAATCTTACATCCAACATACAAAAGATTCAAAGAATCAGAAATCCCTCCCCACCCAAGCAGAGCAGCAGACCCTATCCACCCACCTCCCTCCTGCTAGCGTGGATGTTTTTAATCCATTTTATTGTTATTATGAGTGGGTGTAGGTGTGTGTATGGGGTACACCTTGCCATCATATGTGTATGAGGGCCAGAAGACAGCTTTGTGAAACCAGTTCTAGCCTGCAGTTTCTACCTCCAGGCCACAGACTGAACACGGGTGGTCAGCATGCGTGGTGAGATAAGGTTGTAGAAGACACTGAGGAATCTGTCTTTCTCTCCCTCTCCCACTGTGTTAGTTACATCCCTGTCACTGTGATGAAGCCCCTTGACCAAGGTAACTCATAGAACAGTGTATTTGGGATTGTGACTCCAGAGATTAAGAGCCCATGATAGTGGAATAAAGGCATGTCGGCGGGAACAGGAAGCTAAAGGTTCAACACTCTGAACCCACAAGCAGGAAGCAGAGAGGGTGTACTAGCAATTGTAGGAGGGGTTTACACAAGATGTCACCCATGGTCCCAGGCATTTGAATACTGAGTCCCCAGTTGGTGGCACTGTTTGGAGAGATTTAGAAGGCGTGGCCTTCCTGAAGGAAGTGTATCGCTAGGAGCAGACTTCGAGGTTTCAGAACCACGCACTCTATCCAGTTGCTCCCTCTGCTTTGAGCCGTGGGTTCAAGGCATGAATGCTCAGCTCGTCGTTCTAGCTGCTGTGCTTACCACCTCTTCCTCTACTCCGCCATCGTGGTTTCCCACCCTCTGTAACCATAAGCCCAAGCAAACTCTTTCTTCTCTAAATCGACTTGGTCATGATGTTTTATGGTATCAATAGAAAAGGAATACTTCCCACCCTCTACCAGTTGCAATGTCAGAAGCAGCCTGGTGGACATGGAGCTGGCATAGAAGATGAAGAACTGAGGACTTTGACGTACAGCCGGGGGAAACTGAGGCTTCTGAGCACAACATGCGAGCAAACATGGAGACTGAGTGGCCTGCCCCAGCTGAACTTACAGGTATTCCCAGCACCACACGGCAGTGCAGCTCAGACTGCTCCCAATTGCTTGTTCTCAGAGACTAAGTAAACCAGTGCTGCCAGACTTAACTCTAAGGGAATCAGAGCCCCAAAGGTGAGACAGAACACCGTTCACTGTCTTCAGGAGCAGACTTTAGCTTCCCGTTGTACGTGACACAGGGCGTTTGGACCTAACATAATAACCTACCATTGGTTTACACTACCATTTGTTGTGTGCTTTCTCCATCTCCTCTCTGTTCTTTCTTTGTTTCTGGGTGCTTTGGGGCCACTTCCTGGCTCACCCAGCTTCCCTCTGCCTTGCTGCTTGGTGCCCGCTGTAGAATTCACCCTCTCACATTAACTTACCACAGACTGCCCTCGAGTTGCTTTAATGAATCAAATGACAGCTCGAACACACACATGTTAATTTCTCCCCTTCGCGCCCTTCTGCCACTGTTTTGAATTTAACATCTGCACACACTTTAAATTCCATATTATATCATTATTATTTCTACTTTAAACAGCAAATGCTTAACTGTCTTGTTTTTACCAATTACTATTCACAGTATATTTCTTTCGTAATGAGAACCTTGATCCACACCTTAAACTATAGGCAGAACTAAACTCAAAATGGATCAGAGATCCAAAATGACACAGGATATCATTAAACATCTTGAGGAAACTAGGAAGGCAGAAGGGGAGGGGCTTTTTAGCAGGCAGAGAGGAGAGAGTTGTAGGGAAGGGACATACAGAAACAAATGTTGACATGTATGTATGAAGCCATAGTGAAATCCATTACTTTGTATTCTAACTTAAAAATTAACAGTTGATAGATAAGACCAGGGCTGGAGAGATGGCTCAGTAGTTAAGAGCACTGACTGTTCTTCCAGAGGTCCTGAGTTCAGCTCCCAGGCACCGCATGGTGGCTCACAACCATCTGTAATGGGATCCGATGCCCTCTTCTGGTATGTCTGTAGACAGCAACAGTGTACTCACATACATAAAACAAAAATAGATGTGGCCAAGTGCAATCTCAGCACCTGGGCTTTGAGGGGAAAAGGATCAAGAGTTCGAGGTCATCTGCCTCCTACATGGCAAATTCAAGGCCACCCTGGGTTACATAAGACCCTATCTCAAGAAATGAAAAATGTACAATGAAGAATATACTTAATATATGTGTGTATTTTATGTATAAACATGGACGTAGAAAGGAGACTATGAATGAGGAGGGAGAGGTCTAAAAGGAAGGGGAGGAGAAGATGAGCGTCTTACAGAATGTGTGCATCATCCAAGCAGAGGGTGGGACCTTCTGAGGGGATAAGGGACCCAGCAAGGGGAAGAAGAAAAGTAGAAAGAACAATGAAAGGATGAAGGGAAATTAGAAATAAAGTTAAAATCTAGAACTCATAGAAATACCTGTCTATGAATGAATGGACAAACTGTGACGTATTTATTCACACATGGAATACTACTCAGGAATTAAAGCAAGGAACTACAGAAGAACCCCACAATGGAAGAGCATGGGTGTCTACAGCATCTGTGTGGTCATGTTTATATACAATTCTATGAACTATAACGCTAGAATGGAGGCCTATCTGTGGTTGTGTGGAAAAGCAGAAGGCAGTGCGGGAAGAAAGATGCACACAAAACCTACCTAGGAGGTAACTGCAAACTATTATCTTGATCGATGGTGTTTCATACATCAGACCTTGACAGATCATACCTGTGACAGCTGTTGATACCGGAGAAACGCATTGTTTTGGTTTTTTGTCACACCCAGATGCATTAGAGTTGGGGAATGATGAGAGAGAGGAGCTCGCACTCCTTCCTGAGAGAAACACTGTTGGGACAACTCTAAAGGCCTTGAGCAATTCCTTCACACACCCAAGCACTCTGCTCTGCATGTGCTGTGTGACTATATCTGTGCACAGATTCCCATATGGAAATTGGTGCTGGACATTCTGAACGACTGAGACAACTCCACAGGTCCACAGTGAACCCTTTGCCCAGCAAAGACACCGTCATCAACAAGCACAGTCCAACTCAGGCATGGGATCTCCAAAACCAGTAAACTCTGTATCCAGGTACTATCAGAAATGTCTCCTTGCTGTTAAAAATATCCCCTCTCCTCAGCCTCCTTAAATCTCCCATAGTTTACTGTGCCGTGCAATGCTCTTCTGTTAATAAATGTCATTCTTCAGAAACTCTCTCTAACCAGTTTCAGTTTGATTTGTCTTTTAAATACATGAAGTTTATGGTTTATCAGTTGCATCACAATAAAGTCATTAAAATAAAATTGGATAGATTTCCATTCTTCTGAAACCACAATTGGGAACAGCAAAAGATAAGCTATTTTATTGATTGAAACCAGGTGAAACCGCCATTTTACAGGCCAAAGTTACAGTCAAAGATAAATTCCACGTGGTCCAAACAAAAATCTGGAAGGTTTACAGCCTAGAAGAAGCTGATAAAAGCTCTGAGGATGATAAGATTCAGGTCCATTGATCAATCGTGGTTTCCAGCTCGAGGCCCCATACGCACATTTCAAGTGAGGTGTGAGAGCAGGGTTCATTCAGTGACGTGGGGAGAGACAGAGAGAGGGAGGAGGCAGGGATGAAAGGGAGACAGAAGGGCCTCCACGTTTAAAGAATGCTTTAAGGAAAAGAGAAAAAGAGGGAGTGTAGGTGGAGGTTAAACATACCTTCTTAAAAGAATAACAAAATGACCAATGTGTCTGGAAAATGATACTTCAAAAATGCCCAAGAATAAGTTGAGGATAAAAAGCTAAAACCATAAATGGAGTCTTACCTGAGGGGCCCCATCATCCCGGGAAAACACAGAGTGTGTAGAGGCATCCTCAAATGAAAACTTTTACAGGATTGCCGTTCACATCAGCATGGCCCTCCCGACCCCACGGTGTCCTTGACTGGGTCAGAGTCCCCAGACCCTCACTGTCAAGTAACAAGAAGGCAGCCATGGTATCTTCACCTTCTCAGCTGGATCAAGCTTCACCCCAGAGTCACTCATGGGATTGAGTTCCCAAGCCCAGAAAGGATGTAAGATCCAGAGAGCAGAGTAACAGAGACCTTCTTTACCCTGCCAGAGAGGGGGCAATGTCAAAGAAGCAGGCCTGGCTTCCCTTGCCTGGGCACCACCGACAGTTCCCATCAGTGATGCTGGATTGTTGAACAGAATAGGGACTTACATGTTCCATACAAAGCCCCACTTTGTGTTTGAGTCTGTTGTGTTTAATAACATAGAACGCAGTTCAAATCACAAGGAAGGTAACACAGGTTTTCTGGGACAGAACAAAATGACAAACTGTGGCTTCCGATGCCTCAGCAAACTTGAGTCGTCCACAGATTTTATTCCTGAGAATTCAAACAGCCATTTTCTTGCTACAATAACAGCATCTCCCAGGCAAAGAAACCCCACCCTTTTGCAGCTCACTGGCCAGCCACAGCTCCCCTAAGTCTGCAAAGATATTAGACTGAGGAATCTGTAACACTGGAGGTAATTGCCAGCCATGCTGTTTTACGGTTTCTGTTGGATCTATGTACAGTCACACCTAGGAGATAAAGAGAGGGAGACACCGTGAGTGGCATGAGTGTGCCGTGGGGACAGGGGTTGGAGTTGTAGCTCAGTTGGTAGCGTTTGTTCAGCACACACAAAGCCCTCGGCTTGGTGCCCAGCATTAAATAAACTGGGCATCGTGGCACATGCCTGCATTCCCAGCATCCAGGAGGCAGGAGCTGGTGGATAAAGAGTTTAATGTCATCCTCACCTACCAAAAAAAAAAAAAAAAGATTAGGCCCAGCCTGGGCTATATGAGGCTCTGTCTAAAAACAAGTCCCAGAGCTGTCCCTCTGGCCTCCAGGCTCAGATAGGAACTTCTGACTTGGAATGTGATGTTCTACTGTTGGTGCTTAATGACTTTATCTTAGAGCTTATCTAGAACAGGAAGAGGCCATGACGAGAGCTACTCGTGCATGTGCCACCAGCTGCTGCCTCTGGCTTCCAGACTCCCCTTTTCAGTTACCCATGAGCCCAACGTCAGCACCCCTGTTGGAAGGGTGTGGTGAGCATCTCCGCATGCTCCTGGGAGGTCCCACTCTGTTCCCTGTAAATAGCCTGGTTCTGAAAAATCACATGGTAGATCTCAAATAAAGCACACTGGGGACCATTCGAGAAAGATCACAGCAAGAACAAGCAAAAGAACAAACCTCTTTCTCGCTTTTATTTTGTTTTATTGTTTGCTTTGGCACTGTCCCCTCATGTCATGTAAGGCTGTCTCAAACTCATAGTCCTCCTGCCTCAGTCTCCCTGCTGCAGAAATGGCAGGCATGAGCCACCAGACTCCTCACTTGAATTTCTGACAATGGACCCAAATGTTCTGTCTGCCTGGGCCAAGATGACTGTGTATCTATAGAGAGCAGATGGGAAATCAGGAAAGGCACAGTCTTAGAAATGGAGAAGAGGGGCCCAGGACATTGTGGAAACTGATGCAGTCTGACCTTTGGCGGCACATTGAGCCTCCTTTTTATCTTACCTTGTCTGTGCATGAAACAAAGACAAACGAAAGGGCGACACCAGTGTGCTGTGTCCAGGCGTGAAACGCCAGGTGTGAAACAGGAATTCCTATACAAGGCAGGGAGACCAGTGTGTCTAAAACTGGGACATTTGACCTAAACCCAATATGGCATTTAATTGGATGCCAGCCTGAGGGATGTGAAGAGAGAATTCCAAACAAGAAACAAAGCTCCAAGGTGAGACAGCACAGATTTAAGAGGGGTTTCCAGTGATTTGAACCAAGGGTTAGTTTCATGAAATGATGCCCAGGGCCATGCTGAACTGAAGAATTGCCTCTTCTCTAGACTTTAGAGAGAGCACAGGTCCCCTGGATTTCAAGCTTGGCCAGCCCTTCCCTGATGGGCACCATCATCTATTGTGTCCACTGGAGAGCATCTGAGAGCTGGGACTCTGACTTAATGAGTCCAGTGAGGTAGGACCCTCTGCATCTGGAGTTTAGTGGAGAAACCTCCTGTTTGTTACCTGTGACTCAAGAAATTCCTGATGGCAAAGAACCAGTGACTACTACCCTCGAATGTCTTACAGACACTTAAGCGCCCAGCATCTTATCCCATATCTGCCAGCTTCTTTCTTGGTTAACTAATACCATCAAAATCCCAACCATGATCAACGAACAAAGTGAATCGATGTGCAGAAGGAGAAGCTGGAACTGAGACTGTAGCAGTGCTTAGTGTCTCTCCTTTGTCCTTCTCAGATGCAATGCCCTTTGAAACGTAAATCACAACCTCAACAAAGCTTTGCTCTTGTACGATGCTTAACGATTCCAAGATTTAGTCTTCAGCTTTACAGAATGCCTGAATCAATCTCATGCCAGGGATAAAAGTCGGGACCTAGGGCATGCTGGGAAAGTGCTGTACCACTGAGCCAAATCTCCAGACACCACCACTACATTTTAGAAATAATAAAACCAGAGCCAAAGGGGTCAGTTGCTCTGTGTAGTTCCGTATAGCTCGGTTGTTCTGTACAATTTAGCTCTATTGTTCCCTTTTGATATCCTCTGAAGAGCTGCTTGCCCTCAGTCTATATCATCACGAGATAAATTAAACGTGTAAACAGTCCGGTTGTGGAGTGTGGAAATAAAGTGAAGAGTGAAGGAGCTGACATGGACCAGTCACGTACCCAGAAATGAAAGAAACTCCTGTCAGGTTTCCTCTGGGCAGGACCCATATGTGCCTGGAAACTGTGGCTGCCATCCTTAAAGATCCCAATGTTCTATGCCCCGAGACTCTAACTCCATTGGGTTAAGGCCGAAGGCATTAAAACTGTAGGTAGAAATACAAACCTTGGTTTATTCAGTTGTGTCGTCACTGATGGAGCAACCACAGATGCGTGGTCACACAGATGTCCCTGGCTAAACAAAACAACCTAACAAAAAAGATCTAATGTAGAAAAAGGAACGTGTGTGGGGGCAAAATAGAGACGGAAGAGAGGTGACAGTAATCGGAATGCACTACCTATATGTGTGAAATTGTCAAGGAACAATTCTAATCAAAAAAAAATTAAAGGCAGGGTCTTAGCTTATCTGAGTGGGACTTTATCAAGGGAGAGGGGCCAGGTAGGGTTTTGCTGAGTGACAGATGTTAAGTTGTTCTCAATGGGTGAACGTGTAGGAATTAGTGAGAAGACAAAGTCCAGGAGGAACCATCCAGGTGGTAAAGACATCACAGGCAGAGGTCCTAAGGCCAGCTAAACCGACAGAGGATGCAGACTGATAAAGACTGTTCTGGAAGTAGGAAGCAGAGCGGAGGTGGTATGGAGTAGGGGGTGAGAGGTGGGATAGCAGACAGGAGATGCCCTTAAAGAGCCAGTAACTCATTTTTTTTACCTTCTCTCTGCTACTATGCAAACAATGGCAAGCCACTGAATGGTTGATTCAACACAAGTAAAACTAAAACAATTAAAGAAAAGTTACTGCTCCAATATATATTCTTAAGACTTGCCATAGAATTATCGAGCAACATACTGCTTTAGAGTTTCACTTAAGTCTTCATATTTGAATAAGTGTGATTTGGCAATAGCAATATTGTTCTCCCTATGGGAGTACTTGATGGAAAAGTAAACTTTAAAAACAAATTAAAAATTCATTAGAATTTTGTTAACTGAGTGCCTTTTCAGAACTAAAAATAAACTGGTTCAGACAGCATTTTAATGATGTGTTCCCATTGGCATTATGGAGTTTATGACAGATGTGATGTACCCTTGTCCAAGCTATAAGAGTTCCATGGGACTCCCTGTGTGCTTATAGAGTCTTTTCTCATTAGCTGGTGCTGTCAAGGAGATCTATGGCCGTAAGTTGTATAAGGTATGTTTAAAGAGACATCTGGACCCACCTGGTTTTCCTAAGCACACATATGCACCTGACAAGATTGTTTAATAGATCACATATCTACATTTCATGAAAGGGCTTTACTGAAAAGAATCGAAGTACATGAAGTTAATATTGTCCTGGAAAATCCAGTGTATGTGTTGTTCGATGATGTAGTAGCTAAGATGCACAGCTCCCTATGATTAACTTCTGTAGGTTGAGTTGGTTTAATCCTTCTACACATCACAATGAAAGAACTGAGGAAATCGTTTAAACCTTCTTAAAACAGAACACATGCACACACACGCACACACACACATATACACATATACAAACAGAGACACAGACATATTATGTACACAAGCACTCATATAAAAATACATACACGACATGCACAAACAAGCAAACATACATACATGCACACATATGCATATATATGCATTCATGCACACACACACACACACACACACACACACACACACACACACATAACACAAACCTATGTAAGAATCCTCCTCACTTTGTACCCAGACTGTGGGACTAGCCCACCACTGGTCTCGCTGCTTTCCTGTTCTACACAAGCTACCTGTAGAACCCTCTGGGGAATATGTGTAAGTTCCTGCAGCTCTTGCCTTTTCCCAGCCACTAGTCTCTATCACTGAATCACCAGGACTCACCTTCTTAGTAGACTATCAAGGCTCTTTGTTATTTGGCTCCATCTACTGGTCCAGCCTTGTCTCCTTATGTCCCAACCACCTGCTGCCACACTGCTCATATTCCCCAGGCTTGACCACTCAGAGGGCCCCATAGCTCTCGGTGCCTTTTCATTTCCACCCTTGTCTACTTCGAACAGCACTTCTCTCCTCATCTGACTCAGGTTCCTGCTCACCCTCATGCCCCAGCTTAAGGATAGCATCTTCGGAATTTCCCATCATCCTCTCCCATCATCAGAGCTTCTTCAACCTCCTTGCATCAATTCCTCTGAAAGCATCTATGCCCCGTGTCTGTCAGAAGTGCATGGCTGGAAAGAAAAGCAAAGAGTGAGAATGATCAATGACTGAACAGCAGTTTAGAGATGCAGCTCATGTGAAGTCCGGTGGTGATTTCAAGAACACGGACAGGATGGTAAGAGCTGTCCACTCTTGGCAGACTGTGGGAGGAAAGAGTAGAAGCCATCCAGAATGTTGGGAAAGGGTGGGGGACGGACCACAGGGAGCACAGGGTGCACATCGTTGACAAGGTAGCTAGTATACAGTAGGAGGGACAGGGCCTGGAAAGATGGCTGCAGTTGAGAGCACTGACTGTTCTTGCAAGAACCCAAGTTCAGTCCTCAGTACCCGCATGGTGGCTCACAACTGTCTGACTCCAGTCCCAGGGGATCTAATGACCTCTCTGGTCCTTCACATGCACTGCATGCAACTCATGAACACACAATCACTCATACACAAAGTAAAAATCAATACATCCTTTTGTAAGAATAGGAGAAAGCAAGAGAGGAGGGGGAAGCATTTCCTGGAACATGACAGAGTCTGTGTACCTGCCCAAGGCAGAGCCAGTCAGTCTGGGGACCCTGGACACCAGTACAGGAGCATGGCTTCTGTTCTGCAGGGGAGAGTGTATCTGGAGCACTCTGAACAGAACCACCGTGTGCCTTAAGGACCACTACAGTTTCTGGGATAGAGCGGGAACGCAGAGAGTGGGTGGCATCCCTGATGCAGAACAGCATGGTGAAAACCCCATTGGCAAAGGATTAAAAGTTGTCTCGGGAATAGATTTAGGATCCCTGGTCTCTGAGTCATAATCTCAAGCAATTTTCTAGCTCCGACCTATTCAAGGTGATTGGAAGTTTGATGGGTGCCACATGGGATAGGAACATTAAAATGTCTCTTATTTTCTTGTCAGCCTCGCACTTCACAATTATCTCTTTATGGTTACATTTGTGTGTTTGATGGGGATGTGCAATCAGCTATCCTATAATAATGCTGGTTAAAAAAGACTCACCCATCCTATAAGCTGCATGTATTACACATAATTATACACCTGCGGGCCTCTCTAATTCCATAAAAATAAGAGTTAGATGCGAACACAGCCTTTGCGTGTGAATTTTTCAGTTGCATGCCATAGCGAGAAACAGGCGATAAACATAAATGGACAATCAAAGAAGCATACTGCAGAAGCTAAACCTATTTGCAACTGACAATGCTTTTCTCCTGGCTAGCAATCAGCCGGCAACTGCTCCAGCCTCTTTGAGCACCCCGTTTTGGATTTGCAAATACTAGAAACCGGACTTTAGCTTTAGACTACAGTCTAACAGAAAAGACAAACTGACTGCAAATCTCCCTCTCCCTCCCCTTCTCTCCCCTCCCTTCCTCCCTCCTCCTCCCCCTTCCTCCTTTCTCCCTCCCCCTCTCCCTTTCTCTCTCCCCTTTCTTCCCCCTCTTTTCCTTCTCTTTTCCTCCCCTCTCCCTCCCCTCTCCCTTTTCTCTCCCTTCCTTCCCCCTCTTCCTCCTTTCTCTTTCTCCCTCCCCCTCCCTCCCCCCCCCCCCCCCCCCCCCCCCTCCCCCCCCCTCCCCCCCCCCTCCCCCCTCTCCCCCTTTCCTTCCCCCTCTTCCTCCTTCTCTCTTTCTCCCTCCCCCTCTCCCTCCCCCTCTCCCTCCACATCTCCCTCCCCATCTCCCTCCCCATCTCCCTCCCCCTTTTCCTCCCCATCTCCCTTTCTCCGTTCCCCTCTTCCTTCCCCTCTCCCTTTCTCCCTCTCACTCTCATTTCTGCCCTGAAGCAGATATTTGACCACATTGCAAACCCCAAGACTGTGACCGGGGAAACCTTATTGTGGTGTATCTCAGCCCTACCACACACCTTTAACCCAAGAACTTTCTGTAAACAAGGGCTAAATAAAGTCAGCAATGGATCAAGAAGTAGAGGGGGCAATCACCTCTTGAGAAGGAGTGAAAGAGAAAAGGAGGGACATTGAGTTGGAAGGTGTTTAAGACAAAGCGGAGAAAGGAAAGAAGCTTTTCTGGAGATCACAGGAGTAGAAAGGTCAGCTGGCTGCTTCCTCTGCCTCTCTGGGCTAACAGGTGTTCACCCCAGCATCTGCCTCCTGAGTCTTCGTTGGTAAAAATCAAATGTGTGGGATTTTGTTTATAAAACAATGACCTGTTGATTCTGCAACAGCTAGGACCTTCGTCCTGATCCCTGGATGACGCCTTTCAGGTTTGACCCCCTGCTGTACCCAGAAATGGGTTATACAATATAAAACCCCGCTGCCCAAAGGTCTAGTCTATACTTTTTCTTCAGGTGTTCTTCCTTCTCAGGAAATGTATGAAGTCTATACTGTCTAGGCTAAGACTTACCCCTAAGAGAGCACTGAGGAAAAAAATTAACCACGTGTACAAAAACAAATAAAATGCTCTCTTTGGAGCATTGGAAAATTTTGGTTAATGCCAACCCTAGGCACAGTGCCTAGACATGGCAGCAATGTTAGCAAGCTCCCCAGGCAGTTCTTAAGTCTAACCAAGAGTAAGAAACCCTACAAAAACCTTCAGTGAGAGCATGTTTTTCTGCCATTGATACCTCTTCTTTAGGTGGTAAAAATGTAACAGCCTACTTTTATATAAAGGGACTTATTAGTGAAGTTCTAAACACCCCAACACTTTTTGGAAGACCTTCAACTCCTGGCTCTCTGCTAATTCCTCTCCATGCTCCTGGATCTCCAAGGGAAAAGTTTAAAGCAGGTCTCACCATCCCTGCTCTTGTTTGTCAGCACTCAAATGCAAATTCTAAACATCACCAGGCAACGCGTTCCCTAGTCTAACTGAGCCTCCTAAGAGGTGTCAGCCTGTTCCACACCAATTTCTTCTAAGTGATGGCCTAGTGTGGAGCAGCAGGAAGCTCAAGCCACTGCGTGGGCATCATAGGGTAGAGCAAGAGAGACATGGATCAGGATCTCCATCCACAGGCCACCAGCAGTGATCCCAGATCCCAACACTTGCCCTTGTTGCTGTCGTTGTTGCTGTTGTCTTTTCAAGACAGACTTTCTCTGCATTGATCCTGGAACTTGTTATGTACACCAGGCTGGCCTCAAACAGAGATCCACCTGCCTCAGCCTCCTGGATGCTGAGATTAAAGGCACGAGCCACCACTGCTCAGCTCCAATACACACTCTTAACGCAAGACTCCAAGAGGCCACAAATGGACGTACATGTTCAACCACGAAGCAAATACTTGATCCATCCCTGTAACAATGTGGACTTATCTCCTCCACTTTCTGTTATGTAAGAGAAGACAAACTCAAAGGGGTGCACATTGTGTTCTTCCATTTAGAACATTCTGGGAGGAGCAGAAATATAGAGACAAAGTACTGATCAACTGTTGCCTGGGCATTGACTCTAAAGAGCTCATCATTTCCGGTGGGGTAGTTCACTAGTTTCCTTCCTGTGGCTATGACAAAACACGGAACAAAACCAACTTGGGGAAGGAGAGAGTTTATTTGACTCACAGGTTACAGTCCATCCAGGGAGCAAGGCAGGAACTGAAGAAGAGACCTTGAGGAAATGCTGTTTTCTGGTTGCTTCACACTGCTCAGCCAGCTTCCTTATACAACCCAGAACTGCATCCCAGGGGCAGCAGTGCCCAAAGTAGGACTGGGCCCTCCTCCATCAATAAAGGACCAAGAAAATACCACACAGACATGTCTACAGACCAATCTGCTCGAGGCAGTTCCTTAACCAAGGTTCCCTCTTCCCAGGTGTGCCCAGTAGACAACTAACAATAGCCATGACAAATGGGGTCGATGCTCGGTGGCTTGGAGGTACCCACTTGACTTCTTGGGATTGTTAAGATTCACACACACACACACACACACACACACACACACACACACACACACACGAAACTAACTTTCAAGCCTAGACAAAAATCTTTATTTAATTTTCATTGGTGTGTGTGTGTGTGTGTGTGTGTGTGTGTGTGTGTGTGTGTGTGTGTGTGTGTGTGTGTGTTAGCGGGGAGGTTTATATGAATGGGTCTACACTTGCCTACGGAGGCCAGAGATTGACACTGTCTTTCTCTGACACTCTCCACACTTGTGTCTGAGGCAGAGTCTCTCACGGCACCTGGAACTCCCTGATCAACTTTACTGGCTAGCCAGTGAGCCCCAGGAGTCTTCCTGTCCTAATGCTTCTGGTGCTGGATTACAGGACACCCAGTGTTTTCCAAACGACTGTGTGGGGTCCATCTCAAGTCCCCGAACCTATGCAGCAGGCATTATTCCCATTGAGCCACAGGGCCAGTCCCACCAACTTATTTCCAATATCAAGATGAGGGCTGTTATTCAAGGAAGATACTGATTACCTTCTTGATGGAATTACAAGTCCATGGTGATCTGATCCTCGAAAGGATTCTACAAGGATGGGCGCTGCCTGTTTGCTGATTTTCTCCTAGAAAAGAAAAGAAAAAAGAAAAGAAAAGAAAAATGTCAACTGACCCATGTAGGCTGTGGGAATTTTTTTTTTTTAAGTTGAGAGCCAGCAAGGTGGTTCAACAGAAGAAACACGCCTGCCATCAACCCTGATAAAACCTGAGTTCCAGCCCCAGGGCTCCCATGGTTTAAGGAGAAAACTAATTGCCATGAGTTACCCTCTGGCTTCCATTTGCAAGTTGTGCCACACATGTGCCTGCTCACACATATACACATACATACATACAAACATACATACATAAATCTCCATAATTTCAAAGTTGAGAACCCCTTTGTTTGAGAGACTCGTTTCTTATAACTGTTAATTTGCTTCAGCAATGACTGAGTCTGCAGCATCCCTGTAAATAAATGCTACATTTTCAAAACCTTTGACTCCTAACACATGAATGGGTATTTGTTCTTCTCAGGGCTGGCACAGAATGGAAGGGCAGAATAGAATGCGAGTCCTTGGGAAAACCAATGTCAGAGGAAAATAGGTCACAGCGCAACAAGCCACATGAAAACCAGCTGTTGGTGAGGATCATCTGGCCAAGCAGCAATTGCATAAAGCTTTGTGAGAGAGCTACCCGTGGAAGACTGGGTAGAGTCCAGAAGAGGCGCATCCTGGTTGCAAGCACGGCGAGTGACTTAGGACAGGGTAAAGGAGCAAACGGGCAGGATCAGACACTCGAGCCATCCTTTGTCTGAGAATCAGAGGCAGCTCTTTTCTTATACGTGATAAATTAATTGGACTCTGATGAGCCCTAAGGCCTAAGCAGGAACATCTGTATTCAGGAGCATTTAGTTACCAAACCCACTGGCCCCTGTGTAGCCTGTACCACATAGCTTACACACCCAATACTGCTTTGGTGCATTATTAGTCCATAGCTTAGGTGGCTTTGGCTGAAGGGAAGCTGCAAAAACAGATTTGCTGAATGTGCAATGTGTAATGGCGAAGTATTGCATTTGCAAAATAAATGGTTTTCCCTGGGCTCTCTAGGGACAAGTATTAATTTTTGCATAAATATACATTCAGAAAAGGATCAAGAAAGCCACAAAACTTTTACAATAGTCCCTACTCCTCAATGTGAAAGAAGCCTCAGTATTTAATTTTGGTTCATTTTAGGATTATAAGGGGCAAAATTTTTATTTTACTTTTTACATTTAGGCGTGTGTGTGTGTGTGTGTGTGTGTGTGTGTGTGTGTGTGTGTGTGTTAGGATTCTCTAGAGGAAGGAGTTGATAGGGTGACTATAAGTACAAGACTTGTTAGAGTGGTTTTCAGGCTGCGATTCAGCTAGTCTAACAATGGCTGTCTCCTAACGGAAAGTCCAAGAACCCCGAGTTGTTCAGTCTATGAGGTCAGACTCTCAGCTACTCTTCAGTACATGTTCAATCCCGAAGAAGTAGGCTTCTATGTCACAGAGTACAGCTGGAAGGAAAGCAGGCAAAGGCAAGAGCTTCCCTTCCGTGTCCTTTGGACAGGCTGCCACAAGAGGGTGTGACCCAGATTAACGCTTGTCTTCCCACCTCAAACGTCCCAGATTTAAGTTGTTGCTTCCAGCCTTAAGTTGTCTGGATGTAAGGTGGGTCTTCTGAGGTCAAATGACCCAGTTAACTAAGAATCCCTCCCAGGTGTGCCCAGGGACTTGAACACCTAGTTAAGGACAGATGCGGTCAAGTTGACAATCAAGAACAGCCATCAGAGTCTAGGATTGCATACAAAGTGATATCAAAGCACAGCTTACAGGATCTGATAGTCTCTCTCCACCATGTAGATCCTGGCAATCAACCCGTTTGCCAGCTTAACAGGAAATGCCTCCATCCTCTGAGCCGTCTTGCCAGCTGGGCTTTTATTTTTTTAAGCATCATGCAGGAGACATGGAATGTATAGTTTTGATCCACACACCTAAGGCTGAGATTTTTCTGGCCTAAGGAAAAAGTATAGCCTTTGGAAAAGGGAAATCAACCACCATCAGAAGTATAGGGATCAAGTTTCTAACGCCAGGCATCAAAAAGAAATGTTTTTAATGTCTTTTTTGGTCACTTTTCCTAAAACTTTAACCAGAATGGCTATATAAATGGCTATATAATGGCTATATAGTAGTAGTAACCCAATGTTTGCTCAAAGACAGACACAGGCTGATTGGTCAAACTCAAAAAGTGAGTGTTAGCAAGAGTGACTCCTACTATTGGTGACCCCAGCGGCTCCAGGAAGGCCTGGTTCGGCACCAGGTCTGTGGTGGTTAACTGTGTGGCTATGGATGGATTGCCCCTGCACATCTGTGTTCTTACCCACAGGGATAAAAATGGTCCTGCCAGAGCAGTGGTTCTCAACTTGTGGGTCGAGACCCCTTTGAGGGTTGGATGACCCTTTCACAGGGGTCACCTAAGACCATCAGAGAACGGTATTTACATAACAATTCATAATCATCAAAATTATAGTTATGAAGTAGCAAAAAAATAATTTTACGGTTGGGGGTCACCACATCATGACGAACTGTCTTAAAGGGTCCCCGCATTAGGAAGGTTGTGAACGACTGGCCCAGAGCTATCATTTCAGGTAGTCAACATAACACATATGAGAACTATCCAGCAGTATGTTTAAGCATGCAGTCCATACTTAGGAAGTTGATGCTACCCTCACGATAGTGCAAACATTTAATTTAGTAAGAAAACAGAGGGATGAAGTCGCCACATGGACGTGAAGTCCTGACTCTAATCGGATGACTCCCACGCTGGCCAACAAGCCGTAAGAACAACTGTACCAACTTGGGAAAATGACCTCAGAAAAATTTTCCCAATCCTATTAGTGTCCCAGGGACAAAGCAAGCCATCACCTTCCCTTATCAGAAGGTTGAACGAGTGACTCAGGGCGGAAAGAAGCCAAGAAGCCCCTTCCTGCATGAATTACACAGAAGTCACGGCTGGCAAGAAATGGGTCTCTCATATCCATAAAATACATAATTAGTCAACTCAGTTACTTAAAGCCATAAGAAGGCTGTACCAGGCATGCAAACCGAGTGAAGAATATGCAAATCATGCAGCACTTGCCAAACCTTTCTTTGAATGACGGGGGCAGGGCGGGTGGCCGATACCAAGGTGCTTCCAACAAGAAGGGAAGGGAGCTGTAACCTTTATCCGTTACACAAATTATCCGGGTGTACTTTGTTGGCAATGAAAACAGATGAGGACAGCTGCAGTCCCTGCCCTTTGAAACATGAATTTTGGGGGTCCGTTTATTTTTGTTTTGTGAGGTTGTTGGAGTGTAGACTGCCCAGAATCAGTGGCAGGGTTTTTGGTTGGTGTTTTTGTTTTCTGTTAGCTATGTCTGATCATCACTGTGCCCTCTGCTTGAAGATGAACCCCAACCACAGTGGTTATTCAAGATGCAGAATAAGGTAGAACCTTTCGGCTTTAAAATAAAGAAAAAGAACAGAGTCTGTCTGTGGTGTTTCGTTTTCTAGAATGGGTTTTAAGTCAAACATTATAGGAAGTGCCTGCATTTTGACATATTATAGCAATGCAGGTCACCTGTCAAAGCGACCTTTGAGTACTTTATCTAAACAGGTGAGTGACGTGTGGGGTTTCGGTGGAACTCGGTAAAGGGTGTGATTGTCAGTGAACTTTCAGCAGTGCTCAACTGTACCAGCAGTTCTCGGAAGTGTTGACACATACCTATGAACCCCGCTTCTCAGGAGAAGCCCTCTCAGGAAAGCTGATACTTGTTCCTAATTTCTCAGCCGTCCCTCATTTTCACCTTCTCGGTGAGAAAACACCACTCACTGTTTTCTGTCCCTCCTCCGTCTCTCAGTCTTTATCCTTTTCTGTTTTTCCTTACCTCAAAAGCAGGAGTGATGTTTACCGTTTCAGATTAAGGAAGTGTCATAGAGAGGACTCTCTTAATTGGGGGCAGTGGGTGTTCAAATCTACTCTACTATGTATAGAAAGTCCACATAGAAGGAGAGTTTATAGACAACCCAGGTTCCTTTGTGAACCCTGCCTCCGGTAGATTCAGTTTCCTGTGAAGGTCACACAGGAACCTACAACAACCATCTCCCCCAGCCCTTGAGAGCATCTGAGTGTCACTTTGAGAGTGATTGACTAGCGCTCATGATGAAGGGACGTTTGACATCCACACCTCTTCCATGCATTTGCTAAACTGCAAGCTCGGAATTTGACAATACCTCCGACCCATCTCTCTAGTGTGCCGATAAGCACTCCACTTTGCACACTGTTTCCAGGCCTGCGGAGAGCTTCAGCTGCCTGAGACTATGATGTAAGGGCCTTTAGAGTAGAAACCAAATCCCTTTAAAGAAAGTCACAGCCTGGGAGAGCCCGGTCCTCTCACATCCACATATGTAAACAAGGAAATGGTAATATAGAATGTTAAAGCAATGCCAATGAATTCTGGTTCAGAAACTCCCATAAGATTTCTATTTGGAGCCCACAAGTTGCAGTACAGATGCGAGTTCAGGTGGGAATAGTCAGTGTACAAAGTGGGACGGGCGAAAGGGGAGTGCGCCTACGCACAAAAGCTCCTAAACTCATTACAAGGCCATTAAAACCACTTAAAGACGAACCCCTATGGATGTTGGAGAAGCTAGCTATGTAACTGGCCCTCAGTATAAAAAAAAAAAAAAAAAGTCCATCAAGAAGGAGTCTGACATTTTCCTGAAACACTTTTTGGTTCTCCAGACACTTCTTGACTCTTCACAGACTTGCAGTCTAAGGGAGGATGCGGTCACCTCACAGCCTGGAGACCACACAAGAGCTGTTTCCCTAATGCCTATCCTGCCACACAGAGCACTTCAAAAGCTCTCTGTATGCTGCTTTCCTGGCAGGTTCTTTTCCTTTTCACTTTAGGAGAATAGAGGGGAATGAGAGCCTTAACGTGGCCATCTTCAACTCTCTCAGAAGCAATTAACCACTCATAGCTGTGCCTGCAAAATCCTAGCCAAGAGAAATAGTAACAACATAACTAAAAATAAAATAAAATAAAATAAAGTAAAAAACATCCATCATGTACCTACCACACGCTAGCTCTCAGGCACAATTGAGTTCCACATTCCCATTGGTGTTTCCTGTGATTCTATTGATTCAATTGGGGGTCTCCTGAGAGACTCGGCTGGTCTCTCACTTGCCTAGGCACACATCCATCTCCTCAAGGGTGGAGACAGGGAAGGGAGATGTTACCTGCTCTAATCTAAGCCTCGATCTACCTGGTTCTCAAACTGGTACAACCACTCTGGAAATCAGTCTGGAGGTTCCTCAGAAAATTGGACATAGTGCTACCTGAGGACCCAGCTATACCTCTCTTGGGCATATACCCAAAAGATGCTCCAACATACAACAAAGACACATGCTCCACTATGTTCATAGCAGCCTTATTTATAATGGCCAGAAGCTGGAAAGAATCCAGATGCCCTTCAACAGAGGAATGGATACAGAAAATGTGATACATCTACACAATAGAGTACTACTCAGCTATCAAAAACAATGACTCCATGAAATTCATAGGCAAATGGATGGGGCTAGAATATATCATCCTGAGTAAGGTAACCCAATCACAGAAAAACACACATGGTATGCACTCACTGATATGTTGATATTAGCCCAAAAGCTCAGAATATCCAAGATAAAATTCACAAACCACATGAAGCTCAAGAAGAAGGAAGACCAATGCTTCAGTCCTTCTTAGACGGGAGAACAAAAATACTCATGGAAGGAAATGCAGGGGAAAAGGGTGGAGCAGGAACTGAAGGAAAGCTCGCCGGAGACTGCTGGACCTGGGGATCCATCCCATATGCAGCCATCAAACCCAGTCACTGATGCCAAGAAGTGCTTGCTGACAGGAGCCAGATATGGACGTCTCCTGAGAGGCTCTGCCAGAGCCTTACTGATACAGATGAGGATGCTTGCAGTTAACCATTGGACAGAGCATGGGGACCCCAATGGAGGAGTTAGAGAAAAGATTGAAGGAGCTGAAGGGGTTTACAATCACATAGGAAGAACAACAATATCAACCAACCAGACCCCACCAGAGCTCCCAGGGACTAAACCACCAACCAATGAGTACACATGGAGGGACCTGTGACTCCAGCCGCATATGTAGCAGAGGATGGCATTGTCTGGCATCAATAAGAGGAGAAGCCCTTGGTCATGTGAAGGCTCATTTCCCCAGTGTACGGTAATGCCAGGGCAGTGAGGTGGGAGTGGGTGAGTAGGAGTGGGATCATCCTCATAGAAGTAGGGGGAGGGGAGAGGGGGGGAAAGGACATAACATTTGAAATGTAAATACATAAAATGTCCGAGAAAAATAAAATTTAAAAAAGGCACAGCTGCCACGCCCTTATTTGCTTTTAGTCCATGGCTCTGCAGGCCCAGCAGCTATAACACACCCTAGGAGGCCAGACCGTGGCCTCAGTAATCAATGGCAGAAAGAGAGAGACCAAAGTTTTTCTGGACCGCCACAGCCTGACCTAACTTGGGGACATAAACTGGGCCAGCTGGCACGGACGCTCAGCAAGTGAGAGGTGCTTGGTGCCAGACCTGATGAGCTGAGCTCTGTCGCTGGGACCATGGCTTCCACAAGTCGTCTTCTGGCCTGCACACCACACACACACACACACACACACACACACACACACCACACACTCACACACACACTCACACACACACACACACACACACACACACACACACACCACACAGCACACACACACGCACGCGCACACACACACACACTCACACACACACACCACACCACACACCACACACACACACACACACACACACACACACACACACTGTGGTACAGACGCACACGCACACCCGCAAGTCAATAAATGTCATTTAAAAATAAAGTGTGGGGCACTGAATGATGCTCCCTCATCCATCACAGCTGGAATCTGATCCAGAGCTTTCTAGGTTTTGTTGTTGTTGTTCTCGTTTTGCTCTTAAGTTTTAAAGAGTTGCTTATGTATTATTTTTATGTGTGAGGACGTTTTGCTTAAGTATAGGTGTGTGCACCCTGTGCAAGCCTGGTGCCCGCCGTGGCCAGGAGAGGGCATCCAATTCCATAAAACTAGAGTCATAATTAAGTTTGACATCATAATGGTACTGAGAATCACACCCGAGTCCTCTGGATGAGTAACCAGTACTCTTGATGGCTAAGTCATCTCTCCTCTCTGATTCAGTTTTAGCTGTAACACCCCAGAATATACCAGACCTTCCAAAAATATCTTTACTCCCGGGAGTCAGGATGAGATTGATTGATTGATTGATTGATTGATTGATTGATTTTATTTCTCAACTACAGTTTCCCCTCCCTCCTCTCCTCCTGGTCCCTACCTCCAACCTTCCTTTTCTGTACCTCCCACCCCGTCCACACCTCCTCTGTTTCTCTTCAGAAGAAAGAGTAGGTCTCCCGTGGATATCAACCAGCCTTGGCATATCAAGTTGCAGTAAGACTAGGCACCCCATCTCTTATAAAGGCTAGGCGAGGTACCCCAGTAGGAGGAAAGGGCACGGCATGTATTTTTAAGAAAATGTATTCTCCCATTCTGACTTCAGAAGCTCAATGGATTGAGCTCAGGTTTGGTCCAGGAGCACTTGATGCAACATTAGGCTTAACATAGTGCCCTCGACACCGTGAACCAAGCTTTCTCCGTCTTCCCACGCTCCTAAGCTGGCATCTTGAACTCATATTGCCAAATGTGCCAGGGCTTCAGTTTCCTTAGTTCTGTACTAGGCAAGAGATCACTTGAGATCGCTGCGAGGTACGGTTTCTAGGTTAGTGTGGTGCATTGACCAGAAGACACAAGGGTGTGAGGACTCACTATAGCTTATTCACAGGGCTCCAGATAGCTTGGTCATGCGAACACACAAGCACACATGTGTGCACACACACCACCCAAGACAGACCCCGGGCTGATTCTACAAAGAACTTCCTGCTGGTTACCCAGGGTTGCTACTGGCTCGACACTGGCTGGCTGTGTGTTTCAAGCTGACTTTTGATTGCCATACAGAAAGGATAATTTCAGGAAACAGGTTCTCCTGTTCCTGCCCATTCTCCACTGTCACACTGGCATATTTTTATAATCAAATAAACCCTTGTGAAATGAAGAAGGGGATAAAACTGTGAGAGATAGTTGACAGAGTCTGTTCATGAGTATTCTGTGCTTCAGGTCCCTCCTGGACCAGCAAAACTCTCATTTTTGCCTGACGTGGTGGCTTATACCTCTAATCTCAGCACGTGGAAGAAAGAGGCAGGCCGATCTCTGTGAGTTCAAGGACAGCCTTTTCTACATAGCCGGGGCTAACCAGCGATGCACAGTAAGATCCTGTCTCTAAACACTTATATTTTTCGAATAAGTTCCCAGACATTCTCAGAAGCGCCCCCTGACATCTCCTTAGCTTTGGCCTGCTAGGAAACTGTACGAGCGGCCTCCCTTTCTTCCTTGATCCTAAGGCTCAGAAGATCCAGCCATGAGTGGCCTTTGAAAAGCCTCTTCCACAGACATTTATTTGACCTCTCTTTGAGGACGGTGACATGGCTGTAAATGGCCCAATCATCTTATTTTTCTCCTTCCACAGTCTCTCCCTCCAGGAGAGCTCTCAAATTTTCTGAGAACTACTTCTGCTGTCTTTTAAATTTACCCTAAAACCACGAGTCAAATGCAAACCTGGGACACACAAGAAGGTGAGGGAAAATCTCAAGGGTTTGGTACATGAGAAACACCACAAACTCCATCAGGGGTTCAGTATCTTGAACTCTTCACATTACTAAGTCAGAAGAAGGCTCCATGAGTTGGCACCCAGGCCTGTGCCTTGCTCTGAATGTTGCTGCCGTGTCTAGAGGACTTGACCATGAGGTGTATTTTCTCCTGGGCCCCTTCAGCTTTGTGCTACATAATAAAGCACCTTTATCGGATCTCTGTCTCCACCATTCTTCAAAATAACTCATGAATGTTGTGTTCTCTGCTTTCTTCCTTGCTGTGACAAACGCTTAACAAAGCAACCTAAGGAAGGAAGGTTTATTTTAGCCTGCCATTCAAGGGATACAGCTCATCATACATTGGTAGGAGTGGCAGCAGGGATGTGAGGCCGTTGGTAATGTACACCCACAGTCAGAAGGCAGAGGGTGAGGCCATTGTCTCCATTTTATTAAGTCTGAGCTCCAAGCCCTGAGGTGCTACCCTTAGAATGTGTTAGTACTCTCTTAATGTAATCTAGATAATGCCTCACAGACATTCTCAGAGGACGGTTTCCATGGTAACTGTGAATCAAGCCAAGTTGACAATCAGTGTTAACCTTCACAAATAAATACCTATTGTTTGGTGGTGAGGAACTATCTCAGTTTATTGGTAGTTACCTCAGTTAGGCTTCTATTGTTGTGATCTGTGATGGTTTGTATATGCTTGGCCCAAGGAGTGGCTCTATTTGGAAGTGTGGCCTTGGAGTAGGTAGTCACTGTGGGCATAGGCTTAAGACCTAGCTGCCTGGAAGTCAGTCTTCCACTAGCAGCCAGCAGATGGTGATGTAGAACTCTCCGCTCTGCCTACACCATGCCTGCCTGGATGCTGCCCTCCTCCCACCTTGAAGATGATGGGCTGAACCTCTGAACCAGTAAGTCAGTCCAATTAAATGTTGTCCTTTATAAGACTTGCCTTAGTCATGGTGTCTATTCACAGCAGTAAAACCCTAACTAAGACATGATGAAACACCATGACCAAAAGAAACTTGGGGCAGCAAAGGTTTTATTTCATCTTATAGATTCATAGCACAGTCTATCACTGAACAAAAATAGGGTAGAAGCTCTAACAGGGCTGGAACCTGAAGGCAATGGTGGGTACAGAGGCCATGGAGGGGTGCTGCTTACTGGCTTGTTCCCCATGGCTTTCTTAGCTTGCTTTCTTATAGAATCCAGGACCACCAGTCCAGAGATGACATCACCCACATGGGCTGGGCCCTCTTCCATCAGCTACTGATTAAGACGATGCCCAATAGACTTTCTAACAGCCCTGTCTTAGTGAGGCACTTTCTGAATCGAGGTTCCCTCCTCTTGATGCCTCTAGCATGTATGGAGTTGACATAAAACTAACCATCAGGGCAGTTTAAGGCTTCATTCAGTAATTCTGGCAGTATCCTTCAGGCAGTATGTCTGGGCTGAAGGACCATTGGGAGGATGGAGAATCAAGCTCACCGTCTTTCCAGGACTTCCCTTACCTCAGCAATCTCAAAAGCTTCCCTTATTTCCAGTCATGATTTGCATGCTTTTCAGCTTGGGCCAGTGTCTCTGGCATTCATCACTGTGTGCAGCCAGAGAATCTTAAGTGAATACAAGGTATTCTGGGATTTCAGAAAAAAAAAAAAAAAAAACCCATGAGGCTGTTTAATTTGACTTAGTTGTGGTCGTTCAAACATCAGAACACCATCTGTCTTCTCTGTCCTCTTTAACTTCCTCCTTAGTGATGAAGTCTGGGATTGAAAAACTTAAACGACACAATGTGAGAGCAGAGAAGGGCTGTCTTAATTAGGGTTTCACTGCTGTGAACAGACACCATGACCATGGCTACTCTCATAAAGGCAAACATTTGATTGGGGCTGGCTTACAGTTTCAGAGGTTCAGTCCATTATCATCATGGCAGGAAGCATGGTGATATGCAGTCAACCATGGTGCTGGAGACGTAGCTGAGAGTTCTACATCTGGATTGGCAGGCAGCAGGAAAAGAGAGTGACACTGAGAAACCTCAGAGACCACTGCCAGGGACACACATCCTCCAACAAGGCCACACCTACTCCAATAAGACCGCACCTCTCAATAGCACCACTCTCTGTGAGCCCACAGAGGCCATTTCATTCAAACCACCAGTATAGACATATTTTGTAAGTCCTGAAGAATTTACCAACTGGAACACAGCTCTGCTTTGTGAAAAAGAGGCCAGACACCAGCGTTTCAATCCAGGGGCCTTACAGACTGAGATTAAAACAACCCAACAGCAAAGCAGAAATGAGACACTATTTCATATACATTCATCTTCAAAACATTTAAATATTATGGGGAAGTCCCCTTAATGTGCATCCGAAACTACTGTGTTTGGAATATCCATTTGATTTAAAGTGGTAGGGCTATTCCAGTAAAATGTGAGTGACAGTCACAAGTCTCGTCACATATATCTTAATTATGCATAATTAGTCATAACATAGATAATCATTGTAGGTTACCTAATTGATAATTAAAAGCAGACACTGGTGTCATATTAAAAAAATAAAGATTTTTTTTCCTCCATTAATTTAGAAATTCTAGACTGTGATTGCTTTCAGTGCTCAAGCCACAATCTTCATTGGGAGGGCAACTCAATTGGTTGTATTTAGAAATGGGACTACAGAGCTGTTCCGAAACAATAAAGTAAACTGACAAAGTCAATACAGCCTCAGCTGCTAGCTGTGTGTGGCCAGGCTGTCCTCATGGAGCTATGATCACATAGTAAGGGTAGAATAAATACAGGTCATGTTGGAGCAGCCTGTGAGAGACCATTCATCTCGTCAGGTGTCCATCCATTACAGGAAAACTGTCCCACCTTTAAGGTGCACATGGCCAGGCAAGGCAGCTTCTGGATGGACTGGTGAATTGCTGTCCATTTTTCCAGGAAACAGGCCGAGGGTGTTTTGTTTTTAACCACACTGCAAGGAATCCCATGTGAGAGCCAACAGCACAGCCCATGAGTGGGTGAGGCCTACCATCTCTGCTGAGCTCACGATCTTCAAGCCCTTAGATCTGTACAATGAGAGAATACGCACACTTTGGATGACAACAGAAGAGCAGGTGACCCTGCTACTACACACAAGCTTGACTTAGAAGCCAAGAGGCATGCTAGGACATGTTGAGATTCTTTTTCCCTGTGAGTATCTAGAGGATGGTATCAGTGATGCAGGACAGAAGGTAAGGCTGAATAGTGGCCCTCAAGGCCCTTCCTCTCCCTGGAGACCCACTTCCTATACCAAGACCCCATCTTCCAACATCTCCACAACCTCCCCAAACAGTGAAGCCACCAAGGGTTTAAACAGAGCAGCCTGCGTAGGACATTTTACATCCAACCATCACTGTCCTCCTCTCAGCACTCACTGTGTACATCATCAACCCAAGCTTGTTCAATTACGATACAAAGAAAACCTGACTCTTGACACTTGTATAGACTATCAAGGCCTCAGCAAACCCATTTGCTGATCAATGTTCCCAAGGAGGAAAGATTAAGCTAGTAAAATCCCCTGATTGTCACCACATCATCGAAGAGTTAGTGACTTCAAGTTCCTTTCTGAAGGGAGAGAGAGATCTCTGTCATTAGCTTAAATTAGTAATAGCTTCTCACTGACAAACAGTACCGAGAGTTATGACTCATAATGAAGATACATTTCACCGACATAAATCACATCTTCAGCCTTGTAATGGCAGTGTGTGAAAGTGAAATTAAAAGACTTTGAATACAATTTCGATTTTACAACTTCTAAGAACACGTTAGGATCCACTTTATTTGTTCAAGTCCATATAATCATACTTAATTATCAGTGAGGGTTTTTTTTTATCATGATTTCCCTTTATATAATATGTAATATAATGAGAGAAGAGGAAAATCTTTCAGAAGAAGTGAATCTCTTTCTTCTGTTCTCACATCACCAGTCAGAAGCAGACAGGATGTATCACAAGGAAAGACTGCTTTTAATAGAATGGTCACTACTGCCTCCGAGTGGTGGGTTATTTTCAGAGTTTAAATTTCATTTCAAGAGTTAAGTTCCAGCATAACAGGAGAGAATTCTAACACAGGATACACGTCATTTTAAGTTTTTGTTTTGACCTAAGACTATAGCTTAGGAGTATGAAGAATACATTTTATTTAGAGAAAATTTAAGATCTCTAAAATAAATCAATGTCACAGGGTGACAGTGGCCAGGGTGATGGCTAATTTTGATTGGATTATCATCTTAGAGAATGTGTATGAGGTCGCTTCCAGGGAAGATGAACAGAGACTATAAAACTCTCTATCGGTGAGGGTCGGTTCCTAGGCTGACATTTCTGACTGAACAAAAGGGGAAAAGGAGCCCAGCCAAACACCAGCCTTCGTCTCTCTTCTGACTCCTCCCTACGGATGTGATGGAACCAGCCACCTCTGGCTCCACCCTCCCACGCCACCTCTGGCTCCACCCTCCCACGTCCACCCCGTCACACCTCCCCTGCCACGACGAACTGCATCCCTCTCAAACTCTAAGCCAGGAGAAATCCTTTGTTTCTTCAGTTGATTATCATGAGGCCTTAGGTCAAGGGGTGAGGAAAGTAACCCATACGCCCATCTGTGTCCTCAGCCATCTGTGCCCTGGGAACAAACAGATCGCTCCAAGTGCTCAGGGTCTTTCCCCAGGATGTGCTCCTGGACCCCCATGCTATGCTCTCTTGGCAGCAATGCCATCTCCAATCCCTGAAAAGGCAGGAGGACCGCCGGGCTCTTAAGACTCCTCCTTGTTTATAAAATAACTCTGTGGAAAGAAACGTGTTATTGTCAAGGAAAGCACATCGCTGGCACTTAGTGGTTTGTTTTTTTTTTTTTTGGTTTTTTGTTTTTTGTTTTTTTTTTTTCTCATAATGGTGGATTCACACTTGAGTTGGTCAGAAAAATAAAAGATGTGGCTACAGTTAGGAAGGGGTGAACTTAAGCAAATTGTACACTCATGCAGATTGACAGCTAGCAACATAGTTGGAGCAGATCTGACCTAACCCAACGATTAGCCTGGTTTTGGAAGTTTTACTAACTGAACCATTATAGTGCCTTGGCTCTTTCTTAGCCTTGAAGTAGGATGAGTAAACTAAGAAAATGATGGGAAATGACAACGTGGTCTTTGAGGAGAAGAACGGATAGTAACATCCAAATCGTGGGCACCTCCAGGAGAGCCGGCAAGGCACACATGAACTGACATCTACAGGCCGGCAGGCCAGGCTAGGACCCTGTGTGCACGGGAAGCCCACTCAGCATGTGCAGGAGGGCAGGCTGCAGAGGCCTGTGGATCCCGCCTAACACCATGTGTGGCTGAGTGAATCCTGGATGAACAGGCAAAGCGTGCCACCCACGGGAAGGAGCTGGGGAAAACAAGAAGAGTAAAGATGACTCTGGATAAGGACAGAACCCACAACACACAAGAGCTTCTTCTCAAAAACTACAAACCGCACATTTTAAAAGTATAAACTCTGTGGGCTTTCTTTACCCCGTTGCACTACCAGGGGGCATTTCAGACATCAAATATAACACACACACACACACACACACACACACACACACACACACACACACACACACATTATAATAGTGTTTTGTAGAGAGCTTTTGGGGCCACCTGGCAGGAATTTGACATTGGGCCAGGACAGAGAAGTTAGCTCAGGCAGGAATCTGATTTTGGACTAAAACAAAGAAGTAGGCTTCAGGCAAGAGTATGACTTTGGGCTAGGACAGGAAGTAGGCTCAGATGTCTTGGTCATCCTGATAAGCCCTTAGAAACAGTAATCATGGGACTTTGTTTATTGCCTTGCTTGTTCCTTAACCTAGAACTGACCTTATTACTTGTATGTAATTAAAATGGTATAAAAGCAGACTAGAAAAAAAAATAAACCCTCCTCAGCCTCAGAACTGGCTGCGGTCTAATTGTCTTTTCCTTTTAGTCCTTGCTTCTGTACTGGAGAACCTGTTGACTGACTGAGCTGGCTTGGTCAGTGTTTATCTATTAAGAAGGATAAAACCAGGTCCTTTGCTAGAGAATGAATGGAACTGGATTAAGCCAGATTCAAAAGAGACAAAATCACATTTATCTCCTATGTTGAATATAAACTTTTTCTAAAGTACATTAAGTGGTTGAAGAACTGTAGAAGGGACAGGAGGTGACAGGAGAGGGTGTACTCTACCAAGTATGTTCAAAACACCTTAGATACATGTATGAAATCGTGCAATAAAACCCACTATTCTGCACAACTAATATACACTAATTCTGAAAGGGAAGGTGTTATAGGTGTTAAAGATGAAAGGGATGGGGACAAAAAGGTCAATCTGGGGATGGCAAAAGACCCAGAATATTATTAGGACAACCTATTAGCAAAACATTGTCATGGAAGCCCACAGGCTTCATTACAGAGGCGATGTCACAACTAGTGACAGAAACCAGTGAGGGGCTGGAGAGAAGGGTCGGTGATTAAGAGCCCCTGATGCTCACAAAGGACCCAGTTAGTATCTCAGAACCCAAGATCATCTGCTCAGAACTGCCTGTGACTCCCGCACCAGAGGATCTGTCGCCCTCTTCTGGTCGACGTAAATATTGCATCTACATGCATGTATGGACACATATACCCTTAACTTAAAATATAATACTAAACTTAAAAATTGAAAACTTGAGTCAGAGTTGCATAGAGGTTAGTAGACCTTACAATCTAGGACTTTCTTATTTTGGAAATCAAAGCTTCTTTATGACGAAAAGAAAACGTGGAAATGTACTCCAAGAATATTACGCATTTGCACGAAAACAGCTGTATATATAATAAAATTAATCTTTAAAATGAAAAGTTTTAAAATGTTTACATTTGTTTAGATCAATGAAAATCTAGGGCTTTTTTTTTTAAATAAATCTTTGTTTGTATTTTCAGTGGTTGGGAGTGTTCTCTCTAGACAAAGTTTTCAAAGTAGACAGCCCGATTTTATAATGATCTCTTCGGCCCTGTCCCAAATCCTCTGCGTCAAAATTAGAAGTGCCCATGCTGTCTTCCTGACAGTTAACACAGAGGAATTTAAAATATTTGTCTGGGAAATATTGTCTTAAACAGCTTGAGTTCTTCCAAGTCCATCTAGCCTGGCTTGATCTAAGCAACTGAATTTGGTCCACCCGAGAACAGATGTGGGCTGCAGGAACCTCAGCTTTTAATGGCGTTGGGTGGCTCCATTTTATTTTTTTTCCCCTTTGGAAATTAAATTTGTGTTTCGTAATTTACAAAAATTATTATAAATATGCGTAGAGAAGCAAAGCACGCCGTAAAAGAACGTATCCAAAGCAAACAAAGAGGAATCCATTGTTAAAGAATTCCGTCCACTCTCAGGATGAAAACACTTCCATTTCTTCCCACAAGGTGGCGATAGGACCCCGCTCACTTACTGCAGATGCTGCTCATGGCTCTCCAGGAACCTGTGATTATAGAATGAAAAATTTTTAAAAAACCGAGAATGTGTCCTGCTGACTTTAACACCTTTTCCCTGTAAAGGTCAAGACATTTTTCAACGAAGACGAATTCGTTGAATTAGTATTTTCTGAACACTGCTGTACAGGAAGTCCATGGATTCTTGATTTTATTTTTAAAAAATTAATTTAATCTAATTCTAATTACATCAGTTCCTCGCCCCCTCCAACACCTCAAACTGAATGGCCTGTTTTTCTTTTATTATTACTAATACATATATGCTTGGATATATGAATGCCACCTGCTGGGTCCAGTTAGTACTCCTTGTGCTTATGATTTCTATGATCATTTTGTACTGGATAACCAGGGACCTCACCCTGTTGAAGATCAGCCATCCCTCTGTAGTTGACTGCAGCTGTTTGACCCCCCCCCCAGGTTCCCTCCTTCCATGAAACCATTGTCCAGGTCTTCTGTCAGCAGTCATCATTGACGTACCAAGAGTGTAGCTTTCCTGTCACTTCTCAGACACAGCATAGACAAACAAAAGCCGCTGTACTAAATGTGAGGAACTTGCATTTGAGTTCTTGGTTAGGACAGTCCAAGTGACTCCCAAAGCAATATAGGCTGCGTCTCTTGCCCTTGGCTGCCTCTCAGAGGTTGAAGGTACGCCCCTGTTGCGAAGACACCACACACCAGACACAGGACTCTGAATATTCTAGCTGGAGCTAACCTGAAGCCCCCTTCCTACAGTTTAATGCTCACAATACCAGCAGGTGCTATGCAAGCTGACAATGGGCCTATCCAGCTGTGATGCTCATGAACCACAACAATGCCAGTATGGGAAGACCTGCCTTAAGGTTCAATAGTGGCTCGCAGATCTCGATAGCAACCAACGGCTGTGTAAGCCAATAGGAAGCCAATAGGAAGGAAATCTTGACTGGTACTAGAGATCTAGCCAACTCCTTTGTGTTAGCAAGACCTTGGATCTTAGAAGAGGACCTGCTTCTACCATTTTACAAGATTGTGTGTGTGTGTGTGTGTGTGTGTGTGTGTGTGTGTGTGTGTGTGTGTGTGTGTGTGTGTGTGTGTTCCAGGATGATCTTGGTACTTAGTTCAGGCATCTAGAACTGGACCGACTTCTGGGTGGGTCACTGTCCTGATCTCAGTCTATGTTGGCTTGGACAACCCCAATAAGTCATGATCTTGGGATTTCCTCCAGAAGTGATTAGTCTGGCACTGGCTTCTTTTGTAACAAGGGACTTCATATAATTGGGGTTGTGATGACCTGCTACAGTGGCCTTGTCCCCTCTCATCCTTGCTTGGGACTAAGCAGCCAACACATGGGGCTGCAGGGGACTTATATTAAAACCACAGCAGAGAAGGATACAAGTCTCAAAACAATAATCTTTGCCCTTTGTGGTCTTGTCACCCCTTTAAAGAGTCAAATACATACTCAACATTAATGCAGTCTATTACAGGAGAGACTGTGGTTGGTACAGAAGGTCTGAGAAGAGTCAATTTGAGGAAGAATTCCCCTTACTACTGATGGATACCTAACAGTTATTTTTCCCTCATTTTTCCTATGTTTCTCTACCATCTACAACTAAGTGTTTCAATATTCACTTCAGTGTTTGCAAAGACTTGAAAATTGTTCTTTTCGAAGTAATTAACACTTTCTTCATTAACTTAGGCAAGCCGTCTGCCACTTGAGAAGACATTGCTACTGGGACAGAATCAGTGAGTGTTGGCTGCCCACAGCCTCCTGAGGGGGAAATGGTGATGTTTATGCTTGTAAACTACCATCACATCTGCAGCACTTGTGTCTGGTTGCCACCTAACCTGGTCTTGCAGTCGCGTAAATGTTTCCCAGATGTACAGCCCAGCTCACAGTGGAAATTAACCAAAGTACTCGGGGATTTTTCTTATCCTTCTATTATGTAATTTGACTGCCTCCATGGACTGCTATTTCTCCCACTTAAGAGGGAATTTGTGATGAATAAAAAGAATATATTAACGTTAATTTTCTACCAGATACCAATCTTGCCAGAATTCTCTTACTAGTTTGACGTGCACGGAATTCTCTAATGGTTTGCTGTGCACTGACAGGCATGTTCCCGTTCCATCTCCCATCTTCTGTTCTTTCTTTCTTAGCTGTTCCAGGCAGGTAGGCGTTCATCCATGTGGCAGGAACAATGCTGGTTTCCAGCAGCAAGGATGCTGGCTCCCTCCCATGCATGTAATTGTTTTCAGACAAGGCGGTAGGTAAGTTCGATAGCTTCTTCAGGTAAATGCAAATTTACCTCACTGAGGCCTTGGGATTGTGTCTGATGAACGGTTGTCATTGGAGATCAAGTGAGATTTTTAAACTGATTTTCATCCCTGCTGTGTCTCAGGTGTAACCTACTCACCTAAACTTTCTGCCAAACACATTGGTGTAAATGGGAAAAAATAAAGAAGTAAACCACAAAAATTGCTTGCATATACCTCATATTTTACTGTTGGAAGCCTTTTACACACTCGATTTCACATTGGTCTTTGTGGTTTAGAGACTCGAATGAAATTTCTTTTCTCGGCAAAGATCAAATTGAGTAAGCATTCGCAAACTGCTTCACCTCCATTTGTGTGTGCCGTACGGATGTGTGACTCCGATGAGTGTACGTGTATATGTATGTGCTTGCGTGCTAGAGTTTAATGCTGGGCATCTTCGCCTACCATTCTCCACCTTACTTTTTGAGGCAAGGTCTCTCACAGAACCCAGACCTCACCATTTCATCTAGCCTAGCTAGCCAAAACCCTTCAGGAATCCTCCTGTCTCAACCTCGATCCTCAAAGACTTTGAGCTTGCTGAATCCTGTTTGTTCTCTAATGAAGGGCATTTGGAAGCCAAACATGTTGTAATGTGTGTAGTGTCCGAGGTAGAACTAATTGAACTTTGGCAGATGTAGTGTTTTGGATATGCTTGGTCCAGGGAGTGGCACTGTTAGGAGGTGTGGCCTTGTTGGAGTAGGTGTGGGCTTTAAGACCCTCATCCTAGCTTCCTGTTAGCCAGTCTTCTCCTAGAGGCCTTCAGATGAGGAGGTAGAACTCTCAGCTCCTCCTGCACCATGCCTGTCTGGATGCTGCCATTCTCCCACCTTGTTGATGATAGACTGAACCGCTGAACCTGTAAGTCAGCCTCAGTTAAATGTTGTCATTGTAAGAGTTGTCTTGGTCATGGTGTCTGTTCACAGCAGTAAAACCCTAGCTAAGGCAGCAGGGGTAATTGTACTTTGCATCTGCATTTCACCTTAGCTATCATCAAAATGTTCCAGACACACATGAACTTGGAGAACACTGTGACATACAGATGCTGTGCACGCAAGCCATCCATTTCAAAACTGCTCACTTCTTGGCTAATTCATGTTGTTAACTTCCTCTAGAAACATAGCTCTACCTCAAATAACACCGTTCCAGTTGTGGTGGTCTAATTGAGAATGGTCCCCATAGGTTCATACATTTCAATGCTTGGTCATCAGGGAATGGCTACACAAGTGAGGGTTTGGGAGGTGTGGCTTCCTTGCAGTGGGTGTGGCCTTGTTGGAGGAAGTGTGTCACTGGGAGATAAACTTTGAGGTTTCAAGGGCCCTCTCTTTCAGTGGCTCTCTCTTTCTCTGCCTGCATAGTAAGATATAGTTCTCAATTACTGCTCCAGGGCCTACCTGCATGCCGCCATGCTTCCTGCCATGATGATCCTGGACTAGCCCTCTGAAACCATAACCAAGGCCCCAGTTAAATGATTTCTCTTATAACAGTCATCATGGTCATGATGTCTCTTCACAGCAATAGAACACTGACCTCTCGGTCAGTTATCCTGTTCACATAAAATGGCATACATCTCCAGTGTACAACGAAAGTATATTAATCTCTCCCCCAGAATTCCATCTGCTGTGACTCTTACAAAGCCCCCCCCCCTTTGTTTTTGACTCACAGTGGGAATGGCTGCTTGAAGGATTACAGTTTGGGGATTTAATCTTTCAATGATTTGGTGTGTATAGGGGTGGAGATAGCCTTCAAGGACTTTAGCCATTCAGGAATTCAACACTCATAGTTAATGACAGTAGGCACTGTGTCTTTAAAGACTATAATCAGCGCCTCAGATTCTTAGTACCCGAGACATACTGTGTGTTTACCATGCTTATCTGTATCTTACCAGGGGACTGTGCATCCCACTGCAGACAAACCTCCTCTTACCTTAGTACCAGGTCTGTTGCCTATGTAGGTCCCCTCAAGGCAGCCCCCCCCAACTAAGCAGCACAGTGGGGCCAGGGGAGGACCCTGATTCTGCTCTTGTCATGATAAACAAAGATGTTATTGCATGGCCATTGACAAGCAAGAAAGCTTGAGTTGACTCCTTTTCCACCCTTTCTCAGGTGACTGATTCTGTGCTGGATCCTTCTTGCTCTGGCTTTTCCTTATCTGCAGAGTAAAATCACCAACGAGAAACATTCCCAGTTGTTCTTCTCATGAGACGGAACGGTACCCTGTCATTTCCAGCTCCAGAGCAATCCACACCGTGACAGGCTAGCAATCTCACTGGCCTTCTCACATCTATGTAGTGCAGGACCTCCTGAGTCCCTCCTCACTCCATGAGAGGGTAATGATGGACCTAATCTTGTGCAGATTTGCTATGGCTTCAGAAAGTTCAAGAAGAAATGCTGTGCAGTGAAAGGAGCATTTCTTACCTGTTTGTGTGACACCGAGGGCCCCAAACAATGTTCATGATGAGCTTTAAGGTATCCATCCCTGGAGACTTCCTAGCTCTTCTTCCTTTCAGTTAAAGTAGTCACAGTATTGTATGACAACTGAGGGCACATTGGTTCATTCCGTTATTGCTTTTCTCTCTCTTTTCTTAGCCAGGGTCTCCTGTATACAATCTTGGCCTATAACTCATAATTTAGTCAAATATTGTTGTATTTATAAAAGAATAAAGAGAGGGGGGTATCATGTTCTATGGGGGTCTGGGAAAGGGGGTGCACCAGCAGGCCCATGCTGAGACATCCCCTCCCCTGAGGGACCAGCCACACAATGGTATAGTATAGAATAGAGTTTATTCAGGGCATGGGGTGGGGAGTTAGGAGGGTAGTAGGGCAGAGTGTGTGTGTGTGTGTGTGTGTGTGTGTGTGTGTGTGTGTGTGTGTGTGTGTGTGTGTGTGACAGAAGAGAGAGAGAGAGAGAGAGAGAGAGAGAGAGGGAGAGAGAGAGAGGAGAAGAGTAGAAGAGTAGAAGAGTAGAAGAGCAGAGGAGAAGAGGGGTAGAGGCCGGCCATGGGCACGTGGAGAGAAGGGGGTAGGGAAATAGAGAGGAGACAAAGGGAGAAAAGGCTAAGAGCAAGAGGGAAAGAGGGTTAGAGAGTGAGGAGGGGGCAAACAGCCCCTTTTACAGTGTCAGGCACACCAGGCTGCTGCTAGGCAACTGTGGGGTGGAGCACACCAGGCTGTCGCCAGGTAACTGTGGGGGTGGAGCTTAGACAGAATGCTAACACATGTAACTTTGAATTTCTGGTCTGCCTGCTTCCACTTCCTCCTCCAAAGTACCAGAATTACAGGTATGTGCCGCCATAGCCAGTTTAGGCAGTAATAGAGATGGAATTCAGGGCTTTTGCCTGCTGGGGAAGCACTCTATCAATTAGACTGGTTAATCAACCAGTTCTTAATACATGCCTTTCTGTTTTCATTCACTCCCAGCATTTCCTGCAGAAGTGTCTCTACAGCGCCTCTGGATCTCAGAACTTGCCGTCTTTACTTGATGGGGGAAGGCGTTGCATCCACACATGAGGGAATGGTGCCAATGCTCACCCAGACACTATTCCACACCTAATAATGGCTGCCCAGAACTCAGTTACCCTTTAACCGCGTTCCTAAATAACATTCACAACAAAACAGGGGGGAAAAGGCTTAGGATGCAGCTTTAACCGCCTCATCCCTTTTCTTAAGCGAACCAAAAGTCCTCGCTGTGGTAAGTGACTCGGCTCACCCGGATTCCAAGGGTGTGCCTGAGAGTAGAAGCGATGGCCTCCTGACAAGCTGAGTCATCTACAGAGGTGTTCAGTGAGTCTCTTGGGACACTGATCCCAGCCTGGGTTCCATTCCTCAGGCTTTCCTTCCTACAGTAGGTTGGGGTTTCTTGTTGGTTCGTTTTGTAGGGCAAACCTGACAAAAATATTTGTATTTTGCACTTTTGCAAAGGGTATTTGTGGGTCTCAGTTTAAGCTTGCTCAGGGAGCACTCCCATATTCAACCTGCTTCTCTGGGTAGACCAACTAACTACCTTCTTTCCTATACATATGATATCATATAGATAGATAGATAGATAGATAGATAGATAGATAGATAGATACATACATACATACATACATACATACATACATACATACATACATATATAGATGAGAAATGTCCAATGAGAAGCTGGAAGAATAAACTCAAATCCCCAAGGCCAGAACCAAACCCAGAGGTACTGTTTGGTCGGCAAGCTTAGAAAAGCTTAGAGCTTAGAGCTTAGAGAGGCTGGAGCGCCTGCGGTGTGGACCAACAAAGATCTTCAGAGAGGATTAGTGGTGCTGTGTCCCGATTGTCTTTGGGCTACCAAGTGTAGAAAGCACTGTACTGAAACACTACAGTCTTCCCCGTGGGTGTGTAGGGCTGGTAAGGCCATCACCTAGGTGACGGTGGATAAGCATCCAGGTTATTTTAATATCAACCAAGAGCAACTAGAAAGAGCTAGGGGACCCAGTCCAGGGGCACCTGAAAGCTCCCCTCCATGACTCAACTGTCAATGGCCAAATTGAGAAAATAAAAACTGGGGGAAAGGACTGGTTTGACAAGGAGAGCTAGACATCAAAAAAGGTTCTGGCCACATGTGAACCAAGGCTTGCCGTGCTTCAATATGGGAAAAAGATCTGCCCCAGGCACTTCTTAAGACAAAACCAAGCCACAGCGTTATGCTGGTCTTTGTTATTAATTCCTAGGGTAGCATCTAGCGAAATATTTAATCCAGAAGCTTTATTGTTCTTAATTACATGGCAGAAATGATGTCTAATAGATGGGAGCCTCTGGGAGCTCACAGGAAAACCATGGATACTCTCACCCTCCACGGTGATCCGACGTGTTAAAAGGAGCGGTGCCTTTGAGGAGAAAGTGCTAGGGTGTGTGTTCCAAGGAGATCCACTCCGCAGTTCCATCTTCCAGGTGGGCTCTTCCTCCCGCCGTCTCCTGAACCCCAAGCCAACCTTTAAATATTAGTATAATATCTACTGTGTCTTCTCTTGATGGAACCATGGTGGGGCTGGGGAAATTTACCCACCTCCCGGCAACCCAAAAATTTAGAGCATGCCACCACAGTACCTTCTGGTCACAAGCTCAGAATAAAGTAAAAAATTTAAAAACTCCTAAAAATCCTGCTGAAATTGTCATGTTTAATTTTATTGGTTAATTGGATCATTGCATAAAGCAAGAGAAAATTCCAAATTCCAAAGTGCCTCCATAGCAAGGGGTTGGGGTGGGAGGGTGAATGGAGGAAAAGAGAGACAGAAAGGAGAGAGAGAGAGAGAGAGAGAGAGAGAGAGAGAGAGAGAGAGAGAGAGCGCAGAGACAGAACCATGACATATAAAGATGTTAGGTTCATTCCACACAGGAATTCCAAAAAGCTCCTTGGATGAGTCCCAGTGTAATGGAACCTTTGGAAGTCATCAGGTCTTGGAAAGGACCCGGATGCTGCAATTACTGACCTTAAAGAAGAACCTCTAGCCAGTTCTGTCCCTTTCTACACTGTGTTTGAGGCCAACCTGAGCTACACAACGAGTCAGACCTCCATCGCCTTCAGATCCCACCCCTGTGGGTCCCCAAAACCAAACATACAGACTGTGGAGTGGAAAATAAATGAAGAACACATCGTATCCAACTCACATGGGGGAAGAAGGGACAGGGAAGGAAGGGAGGGGTGAATAGAAGGAAGAGAGGAATGGCGAGAGAGAAGGAAGAAAAAGGAGAGCCCATACAGGGGCTTTGAGAACATACCAGAAAGGCAGACAGCTGTGAGCTTTTCTGGAACCTCTAACGATGGTCTGCACCATGGTAATGAAATCCACAGGCTTCTAATCAACAGGAAACTCTCTGTGAGCCATGGCTCTGTCCCTTTCCAAAGTATTGGGATTATAGGAAACACCGCCATCCTCGGATCATGACTCATGCTGTTATATATGATCTATTGGACTTCATGATGTGTTTTGTTATTTACTATACACCATCTTCCTGTGAGGTAAAGCAATGCTTTTTTAAGTTTTAAAAAGAAAATCTTAGGTAAATTTGTCTTTTTATTTATTATCTCATTGATTTTACTAAAACTTGTCTTATAACATTTTTAAACCGTGGGCCCAAAGGACCAATTACATCAATATTACAATATATAGAAAACTATAAAATACGATACAATAATAAAAATCTTCTGTGCTTACAGCACGTAATAACATCCGAATGTTTTCACATATATTACCTAGGCTCTCTCTAACAACCTCTGTTACAGTAGATATGACACCGGAAGATCATAGTGTCACCGTGTTCAAGGTCACATAGAGAGAGAATTTTAAAACCCAACCCACTTCACTGACATTTCCATCCCGTAATGTAAATTGGATTTTTACATTGAATAGGAGAGAGTGGGTGACATTTTAAGAGTCCATTATTTTACAAGTCAATTTTGCAGAGCACATATCTGAACTTCTCAATATTCTTTATGATTCCCGAAGACTCATATCCTCACCCATGTTTTATGATAAAGAAATTGAGATAACATTAAAAAAGTTCAAGGAAAATTTAAAACTTCTCCCTGCTGTGCTTTTTATAGGCAACTCAATTGTACAACTGAAATTAGTTTAAAAAAAAAAAAACTTTGTTATAAAAAGGCATATGAGCATTCCGTCCCTCATTCGATTTTCTAAGATCAAAGTTTAATCTGTGAGGTAGAGAGAAAAATACAATGAGAATGTGTGATGTTTAATGGACAGGAAAAAAAATCGATTTAGCATTCCTGTCATCATCCATCTATAATTCTCGTCTCTCTGAGTGTTCTCGGCAGAACACGCAGCCCCAGGCGGCAGGTTTCCACAAGGCCCATCAGTGCCTCAGCTAGGCTCTCTCTCCGGTTGTATGTAAGTGTTCAAGCCTTGACAGACCTTGCTGAGGGCTGGGAGTGGAACACCCGAAAAATTGCTTGCCTCATAAGCATCCTTGAGGACTTCAGTTCTGTCCCTAACAGGAAGGAAGGAAAGAAGGAAGGAAGGAAGGAAGGAAGGAAGGAAGGAAGGAAGGTAGGAAGGAAGGAAGGAAGGAAGGGGAAGGGAAAGAAGAAAGGAAGGGGAGGGAAGAAAGGAAAACATTGTATCTAAACAAGCATGCATATTCTTATATAACACCCATCCCAGAGAACAGTCACGGAGTCAAACATCTTTAAAAATATCTACTTTTTATTTTATGTGTATGTGAGTCTGTTTGGATATACACCACATGCATGTTTGCGTCTGGAAACAAGAGGAAGGAATCAGATTCCACGGAGACAGAGTTACAGTCAGTTGTAGGCTCCCCGGTGTGGGGGCTGGAAACCAAACATGAGTTCCCTGGAAGAGCAACACGCTGTTAGCCACTGGGCCATCTCAACAGACTTCATTTGTTTTTAATCCTTTAAATCCCCAAACTCTAGCATTTGGGCAACAGAGAATTTGTCTCTGGTGATTGTGGTTAAAACTGAAAATCTCAATTGATAATATTCACAGTCCCCACTTACAGGGGACAGTTAATGTTGTCAGCTTGAAAGGGTTAGAATTCCTTGGAAAGCCTCCAGGCCTGCCTGTGAGGGGGTATCTTGTAGATTAATTGAGATGGGTGGGTGAGCATAAAAATGGCTGACAGGGAGCCTAGATCTCACTCAGAAAGCCAGTTAAGCAGCCCACCTGTGCTGTTTCCTGACCTCAGATGAAAAGTGCCCAGGGACCTGACGCCGCCGCAGTCAGGAGTTTCCTATCATGACAGTCTCTAACCTGGAACTGCCAGCCGAAATAATCCCTCCCGACCTTAGCTTGCTTTTGCTGTTAAGTGCAAAGACAGGTTAGTGCATCTTTCCGTGGTAAATGTGGGCCTGGACTCGGACTGAGTTTGAACCTCAAACACCGTTTTAAGAGTTGGTGCAGTGGAGAATCACAGTTGCAAAGCCATGAATACTTTTTGAATTCGATGGCCAAATGTTTAAGTATTGTATTCATGAATACATACTTCCTACAAAAAATGTTTATTAAGCCCCAGGAACCCCCAACATACAGCTAGAACACAAGTCCTGTTCTAGCGACTCAGTGAGCACAACCTTTCCGCATGCTCAGTGGAGATAGGGAATTTCCTAGTCCTCCCTGTCTTCCTTGGTTTTTTCTTTTGCTGTTTTTTTTTTTTTAAAAAACAAGAACTGCTGACCTCTTCCAAGTAGGACATGAACAGATGAGAGACAGAAGAGTGGGAACATTTTTGAGTCTAGTGCCCATTTTGAACCTAGCTTGGCTTCCAGTACTGTTACTAATTAAACAGGGAGGGGGATGGTATTTATAATTTTAAAACATTTTTGCATTCTTCACTCGTTTCAGATGCAAAAGACTTTAAAGGCAAAAACCACAAGAGGGTGTATAGTAAACAGGGCCTACTTACCAAAGGAGGTCACATAAAAATTAAACAGCACTAAAGAATAAATAGTTCATACAGTCCAGGGGGGATAAGCTATGCAACCGCAAGTAAAAATTAAAACCATATCACACACAGTAATCGGATTTGTATAGCACATCTGATTCATTCCCACTCAGTGCCAATGCCCTGCTAGGTGCTGAACCAACACGTGTAGCTGGGCTGTGCCATTGATAGCTCAGCCCCTGGGCTGTCTTCCTCTCCCTTCCAGCTGACCAGCACACTGTTAGCTCCCCCTGGACTTCCAACACCAGAAGTGAAAGCAATATGAGCTGGTGCATTGAGAGCCTGGATCTCTCTCAAATGAGCAAGAAACTAAAAGTTTGTAGATCTGATCTTCACTATGGTACTGGCTGGTTTTGTGTGTCAACCTGACAGAAGCTGGAGTTATCACAGAGAAGGGAGCCTCCCTTGAGGAAGGGCCTCCATGAGACCCAGCTGTAAGGCATTTTCTCAATTAGTGATAAAAAGGGAGGACCCAGCCCCTTGTGAGTGGTGCCGTCCCTGGGCTGGTGATCTTGGGTTCTATAAGAAAGCAAGCTGAGCAAGCCAGGGGAAGCAAGCCAGTAAGAAACATCCCTTCATGGCCTCTGCATCAGCTCCTACTTCCCTGACCTGCTTGAGTGCCAGTCCTGACTTCTTTGGTGATGAACAGCAATGTGGAAGTGTAAGGTGAGTAAACCCTTCCCTCCCCAACTTGCTTCTTGGTCATGATGTTTGTGCAGGAATAGAAACCATGACTAAGACAACTATCAACTTAACTGGATTCAGACTCTCCTTGGAAACCCACCTCTGGGTGTATCTAGAAGGGTGTTTCCGGAACGATCTGACTGAGGAAGGAACACCCACCCTAAAAATGGGCAATGCCTTCCGGTGGACTGGAGTCTCCCGGGTAAAAAAAAAGAAAAAGGCTCCCGGGTCGAAAGCATCCACCCCCTCTTCTACCTGGCTGTAGAAATGACCTAACCAGATGCTTCACACTCTTGCTTCTGTGACTTCCATGAGTGCACTGGACGCTCAAACCTTCCCTTGCTTTTGTAGGCTACTTCTCATTTCAACTCGAAAGGCAACTGACACAATGCTTGTTTTCTGTAACATTCTCTCGTGTCTTAGAAAACGCATTTGTTTTATTCTATATGAAGAATTCTTCTTTCTCTTCACCCTGGACTGGCAGATGATGGGGACATTTTGAGATGGCCTTCTTCGCACCAAAGTCCCTTTGACCAGGAAGTGACAGAGGGCGGGGTCTATCCTTCAAGACTCCTTGGTTTGGGAAAGTAGTTACCTCTAAGGAAGAGCCTGACAAACAGCGAGGCGGCTGGCTACTCCGAAAACCCCTGGGAAATCTGCTGAGAAAAGATCGCCTGGGCTCGGAATTGATGATGGTGAAGCCAGTGTCGACGTTTGTCTCCGCCTCGAGCTTCTCAAAGCCTCTCTCTGTAAGAGTATTCATTCCCATCTCGGGTTCAACAGGGATAGACAGTCGGCGCTGCTGCATGCCTGAAGAGGAGCTGTCAGCCAGGGTGGACCAGCCAGACCTTCTCCACAAAGGATCCCTAGAGTTTTCCCATGTCCCACTGGGCTGTGGAAGCTCCAGTGACTGCACTTTGAACCTCCGGCTCCTGCTCCTCCTCCGGCTCCTTGGCTCCAAGGTTCTCTGTGTGGAGATGGAGCTCAACCTGGAGTCCTGCGGATGTGCGTCACCTCTCAAGCAGCCATTCAGGAAGGAATGCTCACCATTTTTAATGCCAAGTCCTGGCTTCGGCTGGACCTGTGGAAAGGAAGGAGCAATGGAATATGGTTTTTCACTGACTCACTTCCAGAAGCACCATGTGTTTTGTCCACCCTCTGCTGTGCCACACCACAGCAGACTTTTCTGTCGAGCCATTTGAGCTGAGGTGAGGCATCAGTCTTATTCTAAAGATCAGCCCTGGCTCCAAACAGCTCACTCTCATTCTTACTAAGTTTTTGACAATGCTAAGACTTTAGGAATGAAATGACCACTAGGCACTTCTGGTAGATCTAGTTGCTTGAACGCTCGCAGAAGTTCGCAGGTGTTGTGCAATGACATCACCAGATAAGTTAAGCGATGTTTTACAACAGTCAATAATCAAAGCCTGTGGCCACAGTGAAAATAAGGACGAGAACGGTAACTCAGCCTCTCGACACTGTGGTACTGCTACTAGGTTATGCTAATAAAGATATCCCTCTTAGATGTGCCTAAGACACTTGGGCACCCGGGACAGGCTAATAGGCGAGTACCTTTTAAAACAAATATTCCTTACTTTCTTGAGGTGCCATTTATACATGACAGAGCTTACATTGTCTGAGAAAACAGGAAAAAAAACAAAGGCTACTCGCATGTATGCCTTAGCATTTTAAATCACACAAATCACATTCTGGTTCCAATCATGCTGGTAAGTCAGCAAGACCCCTGTTCCACAGGAAGCTGCCCTCCCCTTCCACAGGATGGAGTTCATCGAAACACCTTCCGTCCTTGTATTGCTGGGAGGTTCGCATCCCAACTCTATCACAGCACTCTCCCAAAAGGATTTCTGGAAGTGACAATTTTCACCATAGGATTTGATATCTAGTAGTACCTCTCTATAAGTTATTGTTCAAAGAGTCCTCACAGACACCTACAATAACACGGGTTATTGCCATTGCTCTTGCTTGCCCATCAGAACTAGACAGTAAGACCCTATTGCTAATAGCGATACAGTCTGTTGAACATAGAGAAACCAACTGACTAGGAAACCTGCTGCCTGCTGGATAGTGCTGAAAAGTGCCACACAGACCAGTGGGGGGAGAAAAGACATCAGTGGTCTTCTCCAGTGTTCGACCCTGTATGCTACAATACCAATTCTAGGTGAAATATACCCCCTAGTTCAATGGGAGAGTGTTGAGAAATGCTGTATTAGGAACACGGCATGAGTCTTGCACTCAAAAACTCACACCAACTATGGTTACCTGCACAAATCATGCCAGTCAAAATTCCAGCACAGCTAGGGGCGTGGCACATGAGCCCCCCCTCCCCACCTAAAGAGCTTTCAAAGAGGTTGGTAGCAGAGAAATTCATGCGTCCGTGAGGTTCAGGGTGAACTCTCTGTGCTTCATGTGCTGACTTCGATGTGAACTACCACCACCCTAAAAATAGTCTTTGAAGAGGAAAAGAGAGAACTGGACTTTTGTCTCCCAAAACAAGAGGGCAGAAGTCGGTGGCGGAGAAAGGGGGGGACAGAAAAGCAGGTCTACAATGAGTCCGTCATTGAATACACACACAAAGTAGTTCTTTCTTTTCTTTTTTTCTTTCTTTTCTTTTTTTGCAAACGACAGGCATACATACTCTCTTCTAAATTTTCTCTGTGATAGAAATAGAGAAACTGCAAAATCAATCCCCTAAAATAACAGGGACATCTTTTCTCCTTTTAGAAGTTTCAAATACGTCCCGTGACAGGGTCATGTAGTGACTGTCTCGACGTGGAGATAGCGGCCCAGATACTTGGCTGAGCAGAGCTGCCAGAGAAGAGCCACAAATAAACGGTGTGGCTGTGTTTCAATGCATTTCTATTTGTGGAATGTGAATTCTGTGTCATTTTCATGTTTCATATTTCTTTTCCAATCATTTAAAAATGGAAACCTATTCTTAGTTCCTGGCCTGTAATTGTCCAATCTTTCCTGTCTCTAGATCAATGAATCGATGATTCTCATTCATTCTCTCTCTGTCTCTCTCTCTCTCTGTGTCTCTCTGTCTCTCTGTCTGTCTCTGTTTCTCTCTCTCTCCCTCCCTCCCTCTGACAAAGTCTTCATTCTAAAATTCTTTACCTGGAAGCCCAAAATGTGGAGCATCTTACTGAAGAAGCTTAGAGGCTATAACACAGGGTTGACTGCTGGACCTTCCTCAGTTCTAACTCCCACTTCCAAGTCTATCGGCTTTTTTAAATTATAGATTAAAACCCACAACTCTGGAATCTTTATATGCCACCCATTGGCCAAGCCAACTTACTAAAGACCTGTACACATCTAGATGCCCAACCCCAACCCACCAATGAGATTCCAAGATAGAGTTCACCTGAGCCCGTTTCTCTTGCCTGTATCAGTCACTGCCAGCACGGAGGAGCCTTATGGATGGATGTTGGCTGCACCTTAATGTGTGCCCTTTGATAAACCCATGAGAGACCCTTCTGTCCCCAAACATCGCTCCACACTCCAATCACCTGGGGATCATTTAAAAAACTTTAACACCTCAGCTCTGAAATTCAGGTGCATCCGGATAAGGATGTAACATGAGTACTTAAAATGTTCACATGTCCCTAGTGTGTCTTCAAACACATAAGCAAATCTGGAAGCCACTTCCACAGAAGAACTGTGTCTGGGGAGTTGGGTGTGGACAACTGACCCCCCACCACACCTGCTGGTCACTGCATCGCTGAAGCTCTCTCTTCATTCCGTTCTCCCTCTCTCCTCTCTGTTCCTCTTCTCTCCCTTCTCCTGCCCCTCCCTTTCTGTCTTTCTCCTCCATCGACTTGTTTTCTAGAAAAATATCTTATTACAGATTGGATATCTCTTATTCAAAATGCTGGGACCAGAAATGTTTCTATTCTTGATTTTTTTTTCATTTTTTAGGCTTTTTGAGTGCACATGATATCTTAAGGATGGGTCCAAAATCTGAAGGCAAAACTTATTTGTGTTTTACTTGTATCTTGTACAACATGGCCATAAAGTAATTTTACACATTGTTGATCTAACTGTCTTGTCATACATGACATCACACTGAAGGTCAAAATTTTCAGACTGGGGAGTGTTTCCTTCAGAATTTAATATTAGGAGTACTCAACCTGAATAAAAGTAGTAAAATTAATTCTATAAAATGTATAAAATATAGAAATGATGTAATTATAGAAGTGTGTAAAATAAAATGTAAGGTCTCCTACCTTACCACAATCTTAAAATAATCCAAATTCCCACTCTTTAAAGAAAACTATTCTGCTTCTCCTTTCAAAAATTTAAGGCAAATCCACTGGAGAATTCCCCGGAGCCTGCAAAGAGCCCTCCTCCCATCTCTTCCTCTTGCAGGATCTTTGAACATTATATTATAACTGCATATTTGACCTAAACGACATCCTTTTCTTCTAGGAATTGGCATGGTTTTATTCCTGCTCAGAAATCACTGGGGAATAATGTGGGAATACCCAGTCTGGAGAAACAAATACTGACTTTCGACTCTGCAGCCCCATTTCACTTTCTAGCAACTGCCATGAGAAAGAGAAGTGGCTTGTGTGTTAGCTTAGGATTCTTCTGATACACATCCCAGAGTGTGTCACAGACGCATACTTGGAAGTCTGTGTCTGTTGCAGCATTTACACGACAGCCATTCTGTTGTTGTTTTTGTTTGTTTGTTGTCTTTTTATTTTTGTTTTTTGAAACAGGGTTTCTCTGTGTAGGCCCGGCTGTCCTGGGACTCATTCTATAGACCAGGCTGGCTTTGAACTCAGAGTTCTGCCTGCCTCTGCCTCCCAAGGGCTAGAATTAAAGGTGTGGGCTATCACCACCAGCTCACAACAGCCAATTTACAGGATCGACCTGTGCCTATTAGATGAATGGATACAGAAAATGTGACACACATGCTCGCAATGGAGTTCTCATCAGCCGTTTGCAGAGAATGAACACAATTGGGGATTATCATGTCAAGCAAAATAAGTCAGATTCAAAGATATATATATATATCATGCATTCACTCTTTGTGGATCCCTACATTAATATATATATCTGTGTATGTATAATTGGAGATTATCATATCAAACACAATAAGTCAAACTCAAAGATATATATCATGCACTCTTTCATTTGTGAATTCTTTTTACATTTATGTATATATCAGATATTTTTATTGTGTTATATATTCACCTTAGATAGTAGGTATCTATGAAATATGCATTAGATGATATATTATATTATATTATATATTATAATATCATACATTATAATATAGATTTGATATCATGTTATAGTATCATTTCTGTTGCTGTGATCAAATACCTTGACAGAAAGCAGTTTATGGAAGAAAGGATTTATCTAACTTAAAATTCCAAGTGACGACTCATCATTCAGGGAAGTCAAGTCAGGAATTTGAGTAGCTAATCACATCACATCCAAAGTCACGTGCACAATGAAATGAATGCCCTCAACCCTATCTTATTAACTATTTGCTAAGTTCTCGGCTAGCTTTCTTCTCTTTCGTCTCCGACCCCATGCCTAGGGAATGGTACCACCCACAATGGACTAGGTCTTCCTATATCAATGAACAATCAAGACAATGCCACAGATACATCCACAGGTTATTGTGATGTAGATAAGGCCTCATCAAGACTCTCCTCCTAGGTAGTTGTAGGTTATGCCGACAGTGAAAATGAACCAGCACATTGTATAAGTAAACATGACATGAAAATACAAGTGAGATTGTATGGGGGTATTAATGGGAACTAGTGGGAATGGCAAGCATATGGAAATAGGAGAGGATGGGTATGATCAAAGTACATATAATACTTGTATGACTGTGTCTTTATGAAACTCATCACTACGTGTAATGAATATGCACGTAGAAAATGTATACGGAATAGAGAGACAAAGAACAAAAGCCAGTGAGGTGACTCGGTGGGTAAAGGCAATTCCTGGTAAGTTAGATGCTTCTGAATTTGATACCCAGAATCCAGGAAGGAAGAAAATGATTCCCTGAAATTATTCCCTGATCTCCACATATCCATAATAATGGCATATGTGCATGTGTGTGAGCACACCCACTCTCCCTCCCTCCCTCTTCCTTTCTCTGTCTATGAATCTAATATGATAAATGAATAATAAGTAAATAAAGCTTAGAAAATTAAAAAAGAGAATTCTACTTCCCCTTGCCACATAGATTAATTTCAAATTCAAATGAGATTCATCTTGAAGCCCAGCTATGTCTATGCCAGCAATCTCCCGGACCTCCAGATTCATTGGGTCCTTCCGAACAGCCCAATATGCCCTCCACTCGGTTCTGCTTGCCTGGCTCCTTGGCCGCTCCAGTGGATTTCCTCTCCTATAAAATGCTCTGTCTTTAAAACACCACATTTTTGACACCAACACCATCTCCAGATTTCTGCCTCTTAGTCTTCTCTCTTCCTGCAGCCAATTTAAGGCCAAAGACTTATTGCTTCACCGGTTTCCCTGCCACGCTGGTCTCCCACATCACTTCCATTCTGCCATTCTTCCACCAAATACTTCCAGACCTAGATTGAAGTCACACATCCACGTTTCTTAACATGGGCTCAAGGAATATAGAAAAGCACATGGCTATGAACCCTGGTGCTGAGGGACTGTGGCTTCCAGCTTTAGACAGGCTGCACTCCCATCCTCCTGTTTCCTTGGTCACCTCTCTGGTTTGTACCCACTAAACTATCCTGGAAGCTTTAGCGACACAACCTCCCTTAACTGTCCACTGCTGTCTCCTCCAAAGGACTCACTGTCTTTGTGACAGAGAAACAAACACCATCCTTAATTACAGCTTGCAACTTTCTGACATCAAACTTACTATGACTCCATACATCCTGCCCATGGGGAAGTGACCAGCCCTTCTCTGGGCTGTGAACTCCATTATCCTCTGTCTTCCCCGTCCCTATCAACTGATAGACACCCCAGTCTTCAACCATTTTTTCTCTTCACTCCTTCTCCTTTCCCCTCTCTCTCCTGCTCCTCACTCCTTTGGGATAGCAATAGGGTTTCTTGTGTCTTCTCTCTCTCCCATCTTCTCTCTCTCCCTCTAGCTTGTTCTCTACTGCTCTTCAAACATTTGTTTCTAAAATTCGTGTGTACCTGTACTTCTTCTATCGACCCCCTCTTACGACCTCTGCCTATTCCCACCATGCCACACTGCCTGTTACCATGGGCATCTGGAATCAGCTTTGTTGTTCACTCCTAGAAGGACTTTCCTCTGTATCCCTACAGTGTTCTCTTCAAGTTTCTAGACCAACATACTCCTTTGCATTTCTCTCTTTCCCTCTCTGCCTTTTTCAACTCGCACAGAGATGGCTCTGTCTCAGATGATTCATGTAATATCACCGTGGTCCACGGATGACCAGAGCCCTCTTTTTAAAAGAATTTGTATTTCATATGTATGTGTGACTTGCAGACGTGTATGTCTGTGAAACATTTGTAGGCCTCTTGCCTGTGGAGATGAGAGACCAGATACTCCAGAACTGGAGTTACAGATGGTTGTGAGCTGCCATGTGGGTGCTGGCAATTGAATCTGTGGCCTCTGAAAGAGCAACCAGTGCTCTTAACAACTGAGCCATCTCTCGGGCTCCTCTGAGCCTTCTTATTCTAGAGCAGTGGTTCTCAACCTTCCCAGTGCTGCAGCCCTTTACTACAGTTCCTCATGACATGGTGCCCCCCCCAACCATAAAGACATCCTCATTTCTACTTTATACTTGTGATTTTTCCATGGTTACAAATCATAATGTAAATATTTTTTGGAGATAGAAGTTTGCTAAAAGGGTTGTGACACACAGGTTGAGAAATACTGGTCTATACACCTATATACCTTGGTCAGATATCTATGACTTAAGTCATCAAACTAATGAGGCTCACAAAAGCATAGCTATCATGCTAATCTGTGTCTTAAGCTTCATATCTACCTAGCCAACTCCCTTCCTGATACCAACCACTCAAATCCAGTCTCAAAATCATCTGTGTAGTGGTTTTTGGCCTAATGCTGTTTGGATTCTAATGTGAATTTGGGTCCCCAAAACTGCTTATGTAGCTTCTGAGAACCTGCCCCCAGTTGGTTCTGATTGGTAAATAAAAATGCCAACAGCCAACAGCTGGTAAGGACAGACAGAGGTGGGGTTTAGAACTTCCCAGACTTGGGACGAGAGGAGAGGAGGAAGGAGGAGAGATCTGCCATGCAGGGACAACATGAAGGAGAGGAGAGAAGCCATGCCTGAGAAAGGTGGAGGGCAGGAGACATAGCCAGCATGCAAAGGAGCCTGGGAGAGTGCAGTCCAGAGGGCTGCCCAACTGGGCCCAGGGCAGCCACGGTAAAATATAGAAGTCCCTAATAACTCGGATTATTGGCGGGAAGTAAATTAACCACACGGAGATAGGCAGTGGCCCAGCTATTGTGCTATTTAAGGTACATCCAAATAAAAAGGCTGTGCGTGTGTCTTCCATTTGCAAACATAAACCATTGGCGCAGGTAACAGTCAACTGACTCCGGGATTTATTAATTAAATATTTAATTCAACATATCTATACCGCTGAATCCGTCTTACCCTTCACAGCAACTCTGTTCTTCTGCTCTGTTGCCCTGATGACCACTGTTGCTACCCAAGCAAGAGCTTCCCCTGCCTCTTTTACACGCTGTGGGTATGGCAGTCACTATTGACTCTGCCTCCTGACAGTCCCCTCCCCATCCACTGCCACCAGCCTTAAAGCTTAGTGTGCATCGTCTGAATTTCCCCCATTTCCCTTTCACCCCCACCAGTCCAGCTCTGCTCCTTGGGGTGCTTTAACCATCCTATAATGTCTTCCTGCTCCTCTCAAGATACAGCAGAGTCCCTGATTAGCGTGCAGTGCCCTTCATCATCTGCAGTAAGAAGTCACTATCGCTGAGGCTTCATCCCTTTCTCCCTTTGAACTCTTCTGTCCCCTCAAGCACAACTTGCCCCTTTCCCATTGCTTTCGTTCATCTATCATCCATGCTGTCTAGCAGGGCTTCCTTAGAGCCCTTTTCCTGGAAACTCTAATCTCTGTCACCTCCAAGTAGAGACATCGACTCTTCATGAAGGTCTTCTCGATGTCACTGTATTTGCATCAGGCAGCCTTACATGCCGACTTTGCCACTGATCAGCTGTGGGACTTTAGACAAATCACTTGATGTGTCTCGGCCTCGGATTGCTCACCTGTGAGAGAAGATAGTGACATCCCAGGATTGTCATGAAGCTGAAAGGATAGCAGCACCTGGTATATGAGAATGTCACATACGTCATGTGTCACCGTCACAAATACTGAGCTTTGCTTTTACAGACCTTGGTACTTGCCAGTCTGTTGTGTGTGTGTTGTATGTCTGCCTTCTCTGCATCTACCCCTGGACTCTGCCAAGGTCTCATAAATATCTTCACCATACATTGTGTCTCTAGAACTTAGCACTTCGCCTCCAGCATATTAAGTTCTTGTACAACCAGAACTTGTTAAACAGGTAAACCTCAGCACTTAACAAAATACAATGGATTTTGTTGCACAGAGAACTGAATGGAAATTAACTTGTTTAGAAGCAACCATTTAGTTACCCCATGATGCTATATTAAAAAAAATTCAAGCCTGGGGCATGTTACTTAGTGGTTACACAAGCTGAGTATGTTCAAACCCCTAAATTCCTAAATACAGAAAAGAAAACTTGAAGTGAATATATTTTTCTTTTCTTCCATACAGATGGATATTTCTGCAATCTTTCTAAGCTAGAGGGGGAAGAGAGAGAGAGAGAGAGAGAGAGAGAGAGAGAGAGAGAGAGAGAGACAGACAGACAGAGAGACAGAGAGACAGAGAGACAGAGAGACAGAGACAGAGAAACAGAGACAGACAGACAGAGAGAGAGAGAGGCCTTCGATCTTTAGATCATATGGAAGAAAATTCTTGTCAATCTAGAAATGCAATGTGGTTGGTTGAAACAAGTAATTTCCAAAAGAAACATAATTCTGAGTGATGGGGACAAATCCCTGGAGGGAGGAAATAAATCTTCTCTTGCTAAAAAGACAAATGGAAATGCATTTATTGGAAATATGATCACTGGGAGCTCATCTTTCTAAGAAATTGAGCACAAATTTAAAACAAGGTTTTCCCAAGTTCAGAAAACATCAGCAGCTGTGATGAACAGGGAGAACATGCCTGACACATTTGCAAGTTTCAACCTGAAAAACATGAGAAAATGCATCAGAGAAAACTCGACCATTGAGGGGCAGGCTTGTACTTGTGAAGGTAAACAACACCGTGTCTCACTGACAGGTGGCTTTCACAATGGAGAGAATCTCTCCAAGATGGGGAAAATGGGAGTGTAGAGTCAAACGAGATAGACATGAAGAAACTCTCAAGGAGCACCAGACTTACTGAAGAGTGAAAAGTCGTTTCCAATTAACTGTGTTTTAAAACCTCCTTAATCCACTGACCAACCACCAAAGCTAAGCTGCTACTTCATAGTAGCCAATACCTGAGCCACACCTGCTGAGCACAGCATAACCCAGGTACCCAGTGAGTGCAGATATGAGAAAATGTGTCGCTGGGGTGAGTCGGGTGTAGGGATGGAGAATGGAAACCCAAGAATAAATACAAAGAAGAGGGGGTAATAAAGTCTGTGAATATGGGTTAGAGATGCAATTTTGAAGAAAGAAAGTCTGCAAATAAATTGCTTATTTCTGGATAAATAATATTGCATACTTCCACTTATATGAAATGCCTTAAAGGAGTGAATTCATGAAGACAGAGCAGAGCACCATTTGCCCAGCACTGGTAAGGAAAAGGAATAATGAACTCACCTTAGTGGGGATAGAGTCTTGGGTTGGGATGATGACAAGAAGTTTTATGGATGATATTTATGGATGATATCACTTAGCAAGAGAGCTAATGGCCTTTTGACACACTCAGGCAGCAAGCTTCTAGAAGTTTCTACATTACAAAGCACTTGCGTGTATGTTCTTACATTTGATTCTCATATTACAAATCATACATGTCTGTGCTGTTCCTAGGCTCCATCAGCCTATGAACTAAAGTTAGAATAGAAACTATTTCTCAGGTATTCACTCATAAAAGAAGGCATCTGCTTCCCACATACTAAGCAGTAGTTTGAATACTACCCTCATAGAAGTGAACTAGAAATGATGACTCCCTTCTTGATGCTAATACCCAATCATGGATCATATTTCTGATGACCTGGCCTCTGTCCATCTGTCCATCCATATGCCATGAGATCTTTCCTTTTACTGAACCTACATGCAGCCTCAGGCAATGTGCTATGTGTCCTGCAAAGGAGTATTGTACTATACTCTGTCTTTTCCATTGAACACACATTTCCTCCCTTTAGTATCTGGCTCCCTTCTGTGTCAGCTAACCCCATGCAGGACTCCTTAACACTTCTCCTTAAGAAAATGTCTCCATGGTCCCCTGGATTTAGCACTGGAGACACTCAGGCCCTTTGCCCTATGGCAGGGTTATCTGTGGAGTGGTTAATTTGTGATTATGATTCTCCCAGTAATTGCCGTTATCTTAAGCATTCAGCACTTGCCTCTTCCACACTGATCTTCATTGTCACCCCTTTATGACAATTCCGTACATCAGTGTGACTTCACACAGCATCTAAGGCAAAGGTCAGATCTTTGCCTCAGGACTAACTCCATTCATGAAATTCCACTCTCTGAGTATAACCATCAATTCAGAGGACAGAATCTAGTCTACATTGGTCCAACTGGAATCTAGTCCAGAACTCTATTGGGCCATTTTAAACTGATTATAGAGCCAGGGGCAAGGTAAAAAATCGGAGAATTTGGTAGGCTATGTAAGGGCCAGACCACTTAGTTACAAAAGCCAGAGCATTCATCATCCATCCCTATTGTCCTAACATTGATCCCAAGAAAGTTTACATCCTAAAAATTTTTACTTCATTCTAAGAGAAACAATGGAGCTATAACATGCCAACTTCTACAGCATAGCATAGTCTAGCCTTTTATACTCTTTATTCAAATATTTTTAAGACTAGAAATGACGGTAGAATTTTCTAGAAAACAATTCCTCATTTTGTTTGCAAAAAAGTGTAGTGTCATAGATACAAAACAATCAAGGAGTGGCGGAAACCCAGTGTTCTGGAGTAGTGACAATGTGCACAAATCCAAGAGAGGCCACAAGAATGAGGGATGTGAGCTGGGTCTCTACCTAACTGGTGTTAAGACTCCTGAATCATCCTGAGACAACAGAGTTATTTCCATATTCCTTACTGGATTTCCTTTCACCATACTCCCCAAATTTGATTCAACTTCCAAAGTAGCTAATTATATAGTAGAGTCTCCCAGTTAAACATCATTTCAGAGTAGGAGCAAATAAGGACATGTTCCCTGCTGAATGCCAGAGACACTTATTTTAAGTTCTGGAGATTCACAAGAACCAAACGTGAAAGTTCAGATGTCCTGGAAATTGGGGAGTTGTACGTGAAGCATCTGAAAGAAAGAATGTCTCTCTGTCTGTTCTAAGCATGAAGTAATAAACTAGGCAGTTGCTTGGAGACCAAAATGTGTGTGTGGAGGTCAGAGGGCAACTGTGTGGGAGATGCTTCTCACCTTCCACAATGTGAGTCCTAGAGTTTGAACTCAGGTCCTCAGGCTTGACACAACCACTTTTACCAGCAGAGACATCTCTCACACTGGGTCAGTTTTTAAATTCTTTTCTCTGTTAAGACAAAGAATCCACAAAAGGAACCTGGATTCCCCAGTAATATATCTGACAACAGGTTTTGGGGGTCCTTTCCCAGCTTTCTGAAGCTTTCCCTTTTGTGCACTAAATATGCCCTGCATTTTACTCAAAGGAAAGAGAGAATTTAGGAATTATTTGTGATGGAATACATATAATTCATGTTTTATTAACTTAAGCCACAATTGCAACCTATTGTTATTGTGTATACTAGGCATTAGGGGAATAGGTTCTGATTACTTCCTAAGGACAGACACCATGAGATATTTCCTTTGACCACCATTTACTTCCTTTGCATTTATAACCCCAAAGACTGCCACCACCCTGCCCATCCCCTATGTCCCACCTTTGGGTGCCATCATTTGTCAGACAGCCCTTAAGAGATAATAGATAAATCCTAGCTGTTTCTTGGACAAACAACTGTGCCTCGATCTTCTCATCTGTTAACAGGGGTGATAGTGACTCCAGGACTTGTTATAAAGATTAAATAATATTGGTGGTTTGAAAATCATAGTACAGTGCATAATATATGCAACCGTAGCTAAAATATAACCATGTGCATTTATAAGTGTTAAGTCCTTTCAGGCTGATCAACAACCTTAATACAGGAAGATGCCAGTATCACCTTCATTGCACTAAGGTCACAAGAGCTACTAAGTGTGAAAGCTTAGCTGCCACATCATTTGCCAAAAGGGACAGTATATGGCAGCCATCATGGTTTGGTAAACATTTGGCTGTGTTCAGCATTAATAGGATGGCTGTAACAGGTGGTTTTCAGATTTTCTTTAGAAGCCATTCTGGGTGCTGAACTTGATTTGTGCTTAAATTGGACAGTGGTAGAATGTTGGAAAATGAAGCTAAGAGTATCGCAAAGCTAACATTCCCAACACCATTGCACCTGCCCTTTCTTGGGTCTGTAGAAAGAGCTCCTGACACTGTTGCCAGAGCCTCCATCAGCACCCTGTGTGGACCCATGGTACCTCCCAAGCCAGCCTGTTCTTAAGTGGAACATTTCCTATCCTTTCTATCTCTTTTCTCAGTGTGCTTTCCACAACACTTTGGGCTTTATTCCGTTTCTAAGGCTCCCTCCCAGTCACATGGTGTCACATGGTCTGCATGCAGACCTAACTCAAACAGCATGTTTTTTCCCCTTCTCTATCTTTCTCCTCTGGGCAGTTGCTGAGATTTATAGCTTGCCTGGCCTGAGCTGCTGTTGCTTTTGCTGTGGCGGCGGCTCCTCCTCCTCCTCCTCCTCCTCCTCCTCCTCCTCCTCCCTTCTTCTTCCTCCTCCTCCTTCTTCTCCTTCTCCTTCTTCCTTCTTCCTTCTTCCTCCTCCTCCTCCTCCTCCTTCTTCTTCTCCTTCTCCTTCTCCTTCTTCCTTCTTCCTTCTTCCTCCTCCTCCTCCTCCTATTCCTCCTCCTCCTCCCCTCCCCCTCCCCTTTCTTCCTCCTCCTCCTCCTTCTCCTCCTCCTCCTTCCCCCCCTTTCTCCTTCTCCTTCCCTCCTTCTTCTCCTCCTCTTACTTTTCCTCCTCTTCCTCCTTCTCTCCAAGAAATGTGTCTTTGAGTCTCCATTTGAGCTTGTTCTTAAATTCTTACATTAACAAGACTAAGAACCGCAACAGGAGACCTACATTTCCCCAGTGACATGTTACAATACTGGCAAAATGCTCCAAAATCTCCAATGACAATATTGCTAAGTCTGAGTGAGCAAGTGTGTATGGATGGGTGACATGCATGGTGAAGGCCATTCAGGGGAAGGAGTAGCGTCAGAGTCTCAGGTTTTTCCACTATAAGGTCACACAAATCAGATATTTCTTATCTGTCACATAAGTGCCTATATATACTCTTAGTTGCAGTATTTGATTAGCTTCTCACAATGAGCTCTATTTTTTTCCATCTTTATTAAATTGAGTATTTCTTATTTATATTTCAAATGTTATTCCCTTTCCCGGTTTCCAGGCTAACATCCCTCTAACCCCTCCCCCTCCCCTTCTATATGGGTGTTCCCCTCCCCATCCTCTCCCCCATTACCACCCTTCCCTTAACAATCACGTTCACTGGGGGTCCAGCCTTGGCAGGACCAAGGGCTTCCCCTTCCACTGGTGCCCTTACTAGGCTATTCATTGCTATCTATGAGGTTGGAGCCCAGGCTTTGTGTCTCCCCAGACTTGCTGGTCTAATGAACCGGGGGTACTAACTACTTAGCATGGGCAAGGTTAAAACCTCCCTAGTTTCTTAGTATGCTATCAAGTTGAAAAACCTCTGACTAAATCAGCTCTAAGGCCCACCCCATAATAACATCACACCTTCCCATGTGCTTGAGGGACTGTCCTGACAGGAATGATGCTATTTTAAAGGAATGATACTTGTGCCCTTCCTTTGGCTCTCAGACTAATGACACAGTGGATTCCAAGAAACTTGAATTTCTTCAGGAATCTCATGCTTCAGAGATGGTAAAGCTGGGACCTGAGGGCAGAGGGCAGTAGGGGTGGGACTGGGGCTGGGGCTGGGGCTGGGGCTGGGGCTGGGGGACGGGAGGGTGTGTGGGTAGGAGGCATTTGACTTTCAGAAAGAGATTTTACCCAGCCTTGACAACTTGCCTGACTGTCCCATAGAGGCTGGAGCTAAAAAAAAATAGATGGATGACGTCTGGGACTACACCCTGACCAGGACTGCTTAGTTAGACAGGCTTACTTCTTCCCCTCTACTTAGACTTAAACTTCATCCCAGGGGAGGGGGCTGTTGGATATCTTTACTTGTTCTCCCAAAGTAGCCACTTTGAATAAATCTCCTTTCTTTGTCTTCCTCTACCATTTGTCGTTTTAATTGGCCTACTGAAGGTCAAGGATCTGACCCTACCAACTCTGGCAAACCCGGTACACCGCAGAAATGTAAGAAATAACATACCTGCAGTAGAATCTTGTTGCCATCATAGTCCTGAGTCTGCCATCTCGTACTGCTGATGGGAACACACGGATTGGGTAGAAGAGGCACCAGCTGGCCGATCTCTTGAACCCTGAACTGCAGCACAGAAGACTCTTTTGGGTCTACTGACATTCCCAGAGGCAGCTGCTTCAGAGAGAGCTGCAGGCTGAAGCCCTCTGTGGCATAGAGGACAAAGAAACAGAAGTCACTCTTTTGCACAGTGGCGTCTCTCTGTAGGAGCATCTCATAGAGTCTGATGGCATCTTCGTAGTTATCAAAACTGCAGTACAGAGTCACCCTGAGGATATCAGTGCCACCATGCACCGGCCTCATGCCCCACACAGGCATCTGGTTGTGCAGACTGTAGAATTCCTGATTGGCAGGGAGATAAGGACAAGGCCTCCCCTGTGCATGCTGGGTAGGGAAACCCTGCCAGGGTGAACGCTGTAGGAAGTCCAAGACTCGAAACAACCGTTCCTGTCCCAGGCTTTCCTGAAGAAAGAGCAAAACAGACATCCCTGGGAAGCGGGCCCTCCGCGGGTGGTACTTTTCCTGGTAATTCACTGGTCTGGCCCGTTCAGATACCAGGAAGAGACGCACCTCTGGACAGATGCAATCCAGGAGTTGGTCCAGAGCCTGCTGCAGAAGCAAGCCGTTCCCAGTGTCGGCAAGGAGATGCACAGTCAAGGCTAGAGGTTCCTGAGTTTCATCCATGGCAAGCCTACCTGAAGATTATAATGAAGGCCACCCGGCAGCGCCCTCGGTTCAGCCTTTTAAGAACAAGGCCTCACACGGAGCCCTCAGCCTCTAGAAAAACTTCAGCAACTTCTGAACCAAATTCTTCACCGGATCACACGTGCTCCTGGCTTCCTCCAGTGATCCAGCAGGAGTGTCACACAAGTGTGGAGACGGCTACACACAACAGCCGCCGCTCCACGTCATCCGGTCTGGTCTGCGAAGATGTAACTCCGTGCTTGGCTTTCTCAGGCTTTCCCCTGGGTTTCTGTTTGACCTAAAAACCTATAATGCTGAAACCCACCCCCAGTGGGTGGTTCTTACATTCAACTCAACAGAGGAAATGACCAGGCCGAAAGGAACAGGAGGAGGCTCTGTTGTGCTGATAGCAATCTGAGCTCTGTTACACTGAAGAGACATCCAGTTGGTGGACCACAATGGGCTCTGACTTCCTACTTAAATATCCTGATGTTTATAGTGGCCTGCCAGGCCACCTGAATAGAATGTCGTCTTTAAAACAACTCCCCAGTCTTATCTGCTTGCCGGCACCCTGTTTCTGATCATTTTATACTAAGTCACAAAGAGAGATATTTTGTCTACACAGTGTTGGGCTCACTGAAAACTGTTTGCCTAGCTGAATTTAGAGTCTGGATGCTCTCAAAAGAAATTAAGAAACGAAGTCACCTTGGATTCATGCAAGTGCGTCTTCCTATATCAGCGGTAATTGTGTCTTCCTACTGAGGATCTGTTAGTAATCTGTCGTAAAACCTCACATGAATTGATTTAATCAGCCAACAAGCCTACAACGAAGAAAGTAATTATTCCCCAGGTGCTGACAAGAAACTGAGGCATAGGACAAAAACAAATCAAGTGACTTGCCCAAACTTACACAGTGAAGAGGCTGAGGGATTTGAACCCAAGATAGGAAGGGCCCACATCCAGTGCAACCTCTCTCAAGCTGAGAAGGCCAGTCACAATCTCTTTTCTCTTGTGGTGAGGAAAAGCTGCCATGTCAACTTCCTGTTGATACACTCACCTGTGGATACAGGCTGTTGAATCCTAAATAGAAGGATACCACCCCATTGACATCATCACCTAATCTGTTCTAAATTCTTTAATAGGGCATAGTAGCAAACGTCTGTAATCCCAGATTCAGGAGGCAGAGACAGGGGGATCATTGTGAGTTCAGGGCTAATTGGGCTGTGTAGAAGGCACTCTAGGCAATATATCGAACCGCTATTGTAACAAACAACAAAGAAAATGCTATTCTGATAGTTGTGCTGTTGCTGGGTCTGGGTAGGCATCGTTTTCTAAATGTGAATATGTTTTAAAGGAAGCTATTAATGCTACAGAATTTGCTTTGGATTTCTAATTAGTTCAAAACCAATTTTTAACGACAGGGATGGCTTCCTCTAAGTTTAATATACATGGGTTCCTTCGGTAGTGGGAGCATTATGATCCTGTGCTTTGATAATGGGCTGAGTACTCTAATTCTAAAGAGAGACACCTTTACCCCTCCATAGCTAAGAAAGAAGCAGTGGGGGCAACCCCAGGAAAGGACCAGGAAGGAGTCTCCCAGCCCAGTCTAAGTATCTGCTGGTTACACTCATAGTTCTCTACACTGTAAAACCCTCGCAGGCGCGGGGAGGAGAAATACATTCTCTCTCTCCATGACTTGGCCAAGCTGTCAAGTAATCCACTTCTCTTTTCTGATTTCTGTTCCCTAATTTTTTGAACTTCAGGGAAGCTGTGGTGGAAGGAGATGGACCTGCCCACTTAGTAATAGTACAATGACCAGATTTAAAGGCAAAACTTCAATCCATGAAAATGAATCATCTCCATCCAGATCTACCCACAATTTTGATCAATCGAATTTTCTAATTCTATTGAATTCTATTATATTGGAAAATTATAGAAATAAGACTTTTAATGGACAAGTTGATTTTAAATGTCCACATACAACTTAGTAATCAGATTCATTTTGCTTTACCTTTCTGGGAATTGTTAGAGGGTTAAAAAAAAGTTACAGCTCTCAAACTGTAAGAGAGAAACCACCTCTTAATTCATGTCACATGCTGACATTTGAAAACAATAACTCTCTTTCCTCGGTATAAGACCCTTTCCTCTCCCACAACCTGCCTCTTACAGAGCCATCTCTTCTGAGTCACTTCAGACCAAACCCTGGTGTTTGAAAGAACTTTTGAAATTCTTAAAATAGCAGAAAGAACTCTAAATGATTGACTAGAAAACCCTATGCCTGAGTCAAAAAGTTTAACTCATTGACTCACAGAAGTTTGTCTAACGCTGATGCTAAACTTCTTAGGTGGCTACCATTGTTTAGCATTCCTTTTCCCTGTGGGGTTGTCATTGTATATGTATATACAGTGGGGGAGGTCTTGGGGAGGAAAGATGCTACTGAAAAGTGAGAGGGGAGGAGACAGGCAGGTGGGGAGATTAGGTTTGGACTTAGGGGAAAGGAGTCTGTTGGAAGTAGCAGGTCTCAAAGCTATGGCCAACTAGAAGTGCAGGCAGCTCACTATAGCGGGAAGGAAGCCGGGGTCTTGTAAGGAGCAGTTTGGGTTTTATTCTAACATAAACAGAACCATAGAAGGGTTGTCTTGGGCAGTACGGATGTGGAGACAGGCTCTCACTATGTAGCCCAAGGTGGTCTCACACTCACAGTCCCCTTTACTCAGCGTCCGAACTGCTGGGATTACAGTGTATGCTACCCACACATGCTGTCTGGAAACCCAGGTAAGCAGGCTTGTGAGATGGTGGAGTATCGTAATCTCAGTCTTCCCACAGAGGTGCCAATGGGTGTGTGGGTGAGCCCCAAATAAGAACTAATGTAGAGGAGAAACAACCAGGCCTGAGGACAAGGTACATTGCACGAACATATTGGGAAGATGTCTAAAAGACTCAGAGTAGAGGTGTCCACGGCTGCCTCAGCGTGGAGCGATAACCAGAGTGTACTGAATAAACACTGATCTCTGTGGGACTGGACGTGATCACCTGTGCAGAGACTATATGAGAGGGGTGGGACAAAGAGGAAGATGGGCCAGGAGTGCACACCATTTAAGAGGCAAGAGACATGCATGTGGCACCTGGGGACAAATACAGAATGGGATGTGCTGTCCTAACTGGGTGGTGCTTGGGTCTTTGGTCACAAGATTCCAGGACATGGCTTTGGCTGGTAGACACTGTCACTTAGACATTGCCCCATTTGTCAATCATTCCTCATTCTCAGGCAAATCGAAAGCAGTAGCTGTCTCCCTGCAGACCTCAGACCCATGCAAATCTCTGGTTCCTTTGTGCCTAGAAGAACTTCAGTCTACATCTTGGATTCTGCATTGGCACTCCAGGGTGGACCGACCTCCCCTCCGCCCCCTCCCCACCCCACCCTCACAGAAACCGGAGGAAAGGCGCTGGGGAGAGATCACATCCCTCACCCCTTTGCCTCCTGCTAGTAGCCTCCAACTCCGTGTCTGTAGGATGGGCATGGCAATGTTCTCTCATAGACGCAGGACTCTTGGCATCTCCCCCAGAGACCCCATGGGGGATGAAGGTCATTCTTGGTTCTTGGTACCACAAAGCTGGCTGTTGACAATGTCTTGATATCTGGGCTTTAGACCAGAAACTTACACGACAGCTGTGGCTACTCAGGTAAGTCTTGGGACTTCAGGGCACGTTTAAAAAAAGGAGGATACAGGAGTAGGGATTATATTTAGTTTTGATCATGCTCAGTGCTCTAGACCCCTCTAAAGAGCGATTCCCTAACACCCGCACAAGCATGCGCATGCCCTGTGGGGCTCAGCTCCTGGCTTCTTGGGAACGGTGGCAGGAACAGCAACACAAAGAAAATGGAGACACCTTCAAGGCTGTACTGTAAGAGGTGTAAATAGTCACTATAAGCACGTCCTTCCACCTCTTGGCTGGATACTGAAAGCCTCCCTCCCTGTTCCCCAAGGAATACTTCCTGATGGGGGCTGGGGAGATGCAAACAATGCTATCAGGATCCTCGTAAAGGACCATCTGTTTCCCACTTCCCTGAAGCCCAGCAGTTCAGGAGAGCAGAGAATTGAGCTCCGGTTTTCACAGGTGGGAACAAAGGCGATGTTTCCTCCTGGCCCTGTGTTATGCTCCACTGCTGTGATGTCACTTCCGGTGCCCCAGCCAATTGCAGTTCTCAGCTATAAACCAATGAGCCAGAAGCCTGGACCCTCCCCCTGCCTCTGCAATTTCAAATCCCTCAGGCTGGTTTCATCATCCACAGAAGAGAAAAGTAACAGTGGTAAGAATCGACCTGACTCAGGGGAGAGTATCTAATGAGTTCTAATAACCCAGAAGCCTTGGAGCCTTAGGCTGTCCCAGCCTGTGTTAACTCCAAATAAAACCTACTTAAGCACAGTGGAGAAGGGACGAATAAGCTGGTATAATTATTTTCACGGACTACTATGAAATAAGTTAGTGTTCATTCTTATCATATGTGACTATGAAGACAAGCATAAAACATATTTCTTACTATGTTTCTTAATATGTATTTCTTAATACAGACATTACCAGTGACTAGTAAGCCTGGAAATGAACATATCTTCCAACCTTTGACTCCCTAAAGAGAGTTTCTAGAGAGATCTTTGCACATGTGCACAAAAGAAGGCAAGCTCAAAGCTGTCTGTAACTTCACTGATTGTCACAGAGAGAGGAGTGAGAGAAGGCAGACAATAGAGGAATGGGTGCTGGTCACAGATGCCCTCACAAAAGATTCTATGTTGAGGGAAATGACTAAAACAGTGCTGTTTCGTTTTTTATTTGTTCCTTGACAGTGTCGTACAAGCACATAGTCCACGTTTATCACACTCATTTCCACCTCCCTCTTAGCCCATTCCCACTCACTCCGGACCCCTTCCTCTCCCTTACAACTACCTCATGGGAACCTTCCCAGTGGTTTTACCTCTGACATAAAACAACTCCCCCTCTCCCTGAGCCATCAACTGCCAAATCAGTTCCTCAGCTTGCAGTGGTGCCTGTTGGACACCTCCTGTGCTAAAATTTTGACTGGCTTAGTCTTGTGTAGGTCTTATGCAGGTAACTACAGCTGATTGTTCATTAACGAGTATCAGAGCCACATCAGGGGCAGAGCGCAGCATTTTGCAACTTTCCTCTCCATCTCCCAGCTGTAAGATTCTCTCTGCCTCCTCTCCCGGGATGTTCCCTGAGACTTGAATGGCTTGGGTAGGGATGTCCCATTGGGTCTAAGCACTTAGTCTCTCCTTGTCAGCACCTTGACCAGTACTGCACCTCTGCACTGAGTGTGTCTCATTGCAAAAAGAGGTTTCTTTGACCAAGGTTGAGGATATTCCAGGTTCTGGGTCAGATCCATTTCCCAACCCTGAGTCCAGATATGTTTTTAGATTAGCTTATAGAGTTTCCATAAGGCTTTTGCCAGATCCTAAGCTTTGGTTGGTGCTGTGTTAAGAGCCAAGGTTAGGTTTGATAGAGGCGTGGTATAGTGAGGTGGGATGGGGGCCTCAGTGGGCCCATGTTGAGGCATCTCTTTCCTCTGAGGGACCAGCCATACGACAGGTTTAGTATAGAATAGAGTTTATTTAGGGCATGAGAAGAGGAGTTGGGAAGAGAGTAGAGACAGATAGAGAGACAGAGAGAAAGAAGAGAAGAGGCCAGGAGCATGTGGAGAGAGAATGGGGAAGGGAATGGGGAGAGGAGGAGAAAGGGGTCACAGGGAGAAGAGAGTCAGAGAGAATGTCTTAGTTAGGGTTTTACTGCTGTCAACAGACACCATGGTCAAGGCCACTCGTATAAGGACAACATTTAATTGACGCTGGCTTACAGGTTCAGAGGCTCAATCCATTATCATCAAGGTAGGAACATGGCAGCATTCAGGCAGGCGTGGTGCAGGAGGAGCTGAGAGTTCTACATCTTCATCTGACGGCTGCTAGCAGAATATTCACTTCCCAGTAGCTAGGATGAGGGTCTTACAGCCTACACCCACAGTGACACATCTGCTCCAACAAGGCCACACCTTCTAATAGTGCCACTCCCTGGGACAAGCATATGCAAACCATCACAGAGAATAAGAGAGTAAGAGTGAGAGGAAGGGGCAAGCAGCCCCTTTTATAGTAAGCCAGGCATACCTGGCTGTTGCCAGGTAACTGTGGGGTAGAGCCTAGAAGGATTGCTGACAGTTCTGTTCTTCCTCCTCTCTCCAAAGAATTCTTTCCACCCCCAGTATTTCTTCACACACACCATTTCATTTTTTAATGACTCTCCCAAATCACATGTTTAGGGAAAATAGTTCCAGAAAATGCAACACAGAATTCTACCCCTAGGATTAATTTTGAAAAATACCAAGGCATTCTAATGATCATAGATACAAATTTCAGTACTCAAAAATAAAGATTTAGCTCCATAGTGGAATGGATGGATAAGATATTATAAAAAAAAAATAAAACTATAATCATGAGAATGAAAAACACCAAGCTCAAGGCAGAAGTTAGCTCAGGTGGGTGTGGAGTGTGATGGCCACACTGAAATTCTTTATTGAGCTGCATGCCCTCAGATGCTCGTGTTATTCTTGTAGACCTTTGTAGACCATTTTAATGGTTGCAATTTACTCTTTGTAGGTCTATAATATAATTCTGAGATACACACACACACACACACACACACACACACACACACACTTATAATACAATTCAGGTTTCCAACAGAAAGTATATACATGTATGTGTATGTGGCATGATTATTAAACGAGAAAAATGTCTTCCAGGGCATAATTCAGTTATGTATAAACAGTGGATCCCTCTGGGAATAGGTTCACTTATTTCTATTTCTCAGCACTGGTCCTTATAGCAAAAACTATATATGACTTATAATTCAATGATAAGTGATACACGGAATGATTCGAGCAACACATGAATAAAGACTAACCCTCCAATCTATTCAACACGTGTCCTTTAGGTGAGTATTTACAGTGTAATTTAACAACAGAACTTGATAACAGAAATGTTGTGATAAATTATTTTAAAAATAAACTGCCCTGGTCTTAAGAGCTTACATTGTGATGGAGAGGCAAATATTAGCCAAACAATCATACAATTAAATATAAAGTAGTGGCTGGGGAGATGGCTCAGTGGTTAAGAGCACTGAGTGTTCTTCCAGAGGTCGTGAGTTCAATTCCCAGCAACCACATGGTGGCTCACAGCCATCTGGAATGGGATCTGATGCCCTCTTCTGGTGCATATGAGGACAGCTACAGTGTACTCATATACATAAAATAAATAAATTTAAGGGTTGGGGATTTAGCTCAGTGGTACAGCGCTTGCCTAGGAAGCGCAAGGTCCTGGGTTCAGTCCCCAGCTCAGAAAAAAAGAACCAATAAATAAATAAATAAATAAATTTTAAAAATTAAATATAAAGTAGCAGCTGGGTGTGGTGGTACATGCCTCTGATTCCAGCAGTCGGAGGACAGAGGTAGATGAATCTCTGTGAGCTACACAGTGAGACCCCACCCCTCTCTCTTTCTTTCTCTTTTTGTGTGTATAGGTATATGGAGAGAGAGAGAGAGAGAGAGAGAGAGAGAGAGAGAGAGAGAGAGAGAGACTTTGGCTAAATACAAGACACTGCTCCAGGAGGCTAGTGTGGTAGTTTAATTGTCATGTCCCCCATTAAGTCTGAAGCACTTCAATACTTAGTCCCCAGTTGCTGAGTGTTTGGGGAAGGATTAGGAGATATAGCCCTGCTGGAGAACCTTTGTCCCTGAGGCAGGCTTTGAAGTTTAAAAAGACTCAAGCTACTATGAGTGTCCTTTCTCAGCTTCCTGACTATTGTTTGAGAGGTGGGCACGCAGTTCTCCGTTTCCATCTCTAGCTGCCACACCTTCTGACATCTTCTGCTAGCCAGCCATCATGGACTCTAGCACCCCAAGAGCCATAAGCCCAAAATAAACCCTTATTTCTGAAAGGCTTTCTGGAAGGGGCCTTGGTCAATTATGTTTTATTATAACAGTAGAAAGTAACTCATACAGTAGGATAGGTGTCTCAGTAGACAAGATCTTGAACTCTGAACTTTGAAGAGGAGCAGAGGAAACGAGAAGGAAGGACATTCTAGGATGTGGAACTTAGTGCAAAGACCATGCGAGGTAGGGGAACAGTGGAAGAAATCGACTTAAATCGACTTCGTTAATAGTGGTACCAAGTGATAAAATGAGAAATGCTTTTCTTCGTTTTGTTGAGTTTGTTTGGCTCTCTCTGTGTCGGTGGTTCTCAACCAGCCTAATGCTTCAGCTCTTTAACACACTTCCTTATGTATGGTGACCCCAACCATAAAACTATATTGTTGCTGCCTCATAACTGTAATTTTGCTCCTGTTATGAATCATAATGTAAATATCTGATATGTCAGATATCTGATATGCTACTCCTGTGAAAAAATCATTTGACTCCCCCAAAGGGGTCACCACCCACAGGTTGAGAACTGCTACTCTATGTAGCCCTAGCTGTCATAACCAGGCTGGGCACTGCTATTCTATGCAGTCCTGGCTGTCACAACCAGGCTGGCAACACACTCAGAAGGATCCACCTGCCTCTGCTTCCCAAGTGCTGGGATTAAAGACATGTACCACCACGCCTAGCAGGCAGGAAACTCTATATGAAGCACACACTTGGCTGGGCTGTGAGGGGAAGGATTTTGTCGAACAAGCCTCTGGGAGAATTACATGACTCAGAACACTCCAGCAAATCTAGACAATTACTAGCCGGGAGATAAGAACTGCTTTGAACACCGACTCGCATTAACTAATCCTTGTAACAGCCTTCAGATGTAGGTGTTCTCATTACCCTCACTGTTACCAAAGAGAAAACCGAGGAACAGACTTGGGGGTGGGGGCAGGGACATGGGAACATTGAGATTTTAGTCCTATGGTATGTACATGTTAAAAACAAAGTAATGCTATGGAGATGTTCAGCAATGTTATAGAAATACGTAGATATATTCTGCAAAAGATTGGGGGTTCGTGGAACTGAAGAAAACGGTCATCATTTCTGGGGGCAGGAGCAAGATCACAGCCGTAAAGAGCCCTTGCACGGTGTCAGGCAGGCACATTGTAAGTGTGTGTTCCAGTGTGCAATCAGCTGAGTGTACGTGAAGAAGCTTTCCCCTGACACTGATGAGTTCTAATTCTCTTGATTTTGCTTTTTCATGCTAGTTGTCAACCTTGAGTTAAAAGTAAACTGTCACCAAAAACCACCTTCTGTCCTGAGAGATACACGGTAAGAAGCAACTCCTCCAAGAAACACACCAACCAAACGTCCCCCCAGAATTTACCAGAGAAATTGGAAATGCTAGAGCGCTCACCTTGCTCTGAGGCAGGTGTCTTTTTGATGCAATGGCTCGACTTCACAAACCAACACATGTATACTGGTTAGGATGATGCTTACTAACTTTGAACCGTGAAAAAAAAATGTTGAACATTTTACTAGCATTTAATGGGCACCTTTAAAAATAGTCTAGAAATAGGCAGATAGTCTAATACCACACTTCACATGCTGCCAAAGATGACGACGATCCAACAAAATCTCTGGCTCTAACTACTGTGTAGGTTACAAATAGAGATGGATGGGAGCCTGACAAGAGACCCGGCTTGCTCTGCCAACCTTTAAATCATTAAAGCCTGCTCAGCAGAAAGCCAGAGAGTCAATCAGACCGAAACCAGCATGCCTGGGCTAGTTGGTTGGCCCTGCAGAGCCCAGAGCCTTGCCGTGCTTAGCCAGCTGTTCTCCACTAATAGGCCTCCATCCCTATTTTATATTTATATCCCAGCTGCTTCAAAAGACCGGGGCTGTGCCAACCACACAGCAAAAATAGAAGAAAGGGGAAAGAACCTTTCACATTCACACGACTCCATTTCAAAAATGCACAAGCGGGAATCTTGCTCTGTTGAGTTTCGTAAGCGAAGTTTTGTAAGACACGAGTTGAAGTTAAGTCTTCAAGTGTGCATCGATATCAAAAGCTTCCTAAATCTATCACTTTAATTCTGTAGGATCACACTCAGAGAAATGGAGATGGCTCGCAAGTAAGCCCGTGTAGGTATAAATAATAATAGTATTGCTCGAATTGACACATTTAAAAGTTGGGCTGGAATGCTGGGAAGACAGTTGATATAAGACAGCCCAGGTTGTGATCCTTGCTGTGTTACACACAAGATTGAGCTGCCTCCTCACTCCCAGATGGGCTACCATACAGCTTTCTCCCATGTCGCTGTCCTGGCTCTGGGTCCAAGCCAAACAGTCCAGTTCTTTTATTTATTCTTTTATGGGTTGGTTTTCTTCACAGATACAGCCCAGGCTCACCTTTAACTTGCCATGTAGCTAAAGATGACCTTAATGTCCTGGTCCTCAGCCTCCAGTTCCTGAGAGCTGAGATACAGGCCTGCATTTTTTTCTTAATGCAGGCAATCTGTGTGTTGAATTTCCAATTTCTTTCAATACTACCATATCTTTGCTTCATTTTTTTTGAAAAAAAAAAAAAAAAAAAAAAAAACAAGTCAGAACTGAGCAACCTTATACCAGCACACATCTGACTGTAACATAAGTGAATATACTCAGATCTTACATAGGAAAGTGAATCATTCCTACATGTGGGGAACCTGAAACATATAAACCCAGACATGAAATAACCCGCTCAACAAAACTTGATGATTAAGAACAGAAGCTCTTTACTCATGGCTCCCTCTCCAATCCAGAGGCTCCCAGGACAGAGCTTGGTGAGAGCCTGCTGGAAGAGCTTGGTGATGGGGGTGGGGAAGGGGTGAGACAACGTGTTGTTACCATGATCCGTGACCTGAGCTCATCAGCTGGATGGGACCTTAACCAATCTTCTGACTCCGAGTCAAGAACGCAAAGCTAAGAAGGTAGGTGGGGGATCTGGGGTCAATGGGAACCGGATACAGTTAAGTAGAAGCACCGTGGTTCATAGGAACAACACCCAGTTAGTACCAGTTGACTAGTGGGTGGCATTTTCTCAACAGTTCATGAGAAATTCAAGTTTTGTTAGTAGTGTGCTTTCCAAACCCCATCTACAACACCAGAGGCAACTGCCCTAGAGGAATTAGGGTTGATAGAATACTTGTGCAGACGACCATTCTGTAAGTTTCATTTCTATGAGGAAAGAATCGATAAAGGATCAGATATAAGCAAGTGGAGGAGAAATCCCACAAACATCTTTCCACTCAGCATAGTCACTTACAGGAAACACAGTCAAAATCTGATAGGAGGGGCTGGAGAGATGGCTCATGGTTAAGAGCACCGACTGCTCTTCCAGAGGTCCTCAGTTCAAATCCCAGCAACCACATGGTGGCTCACAACCATCTGTAATGGGATCTGATGCCCTCTTCTGGTGTGTCTGAAGACATTGACAGTGTACTCACATGCATAAATCTTTAAAAGGAAAAAAAAACTGATAGACGTATCCCTTCAAAAAGTCAACTGACAGGGTTTTTTGGTAAAGCCCACATTAAAATTATCAATATTATCAATTAGAATAAAGATGTAAAACTTTATTGAGATAACAGAACTCTTACACCCACCTTTAGTGCATTCTCAGTGAGTGTGTGTAATAGAACAAGGTCAAGGGTCATAGGACAGCCAGCTGAAGCACTTCAGGAGGTGGGGGCAGTGGGAGAAACTGTTCTAGATAGAGAGACCTGAGACAGAATAACTCAGGGCAGGACATGACAGGTTCCTGGCTCAAACAGGTCAACGATACGTGACACTTAGGACAATGGAACAATTTGAAGGAAAAATTAGTCCTAGAGACTTCCAAGTAGTTACTACTCATTTTGTTAAGATGATAATGGTGTTCTAATTAGGTAGGGATGATGTCCTTCCTTTTTAGAGAGATACGGTCAGTAGGTCAAGGAGAAATATCATTATACCTGTGATATTATTAGGACAAATAATGGGTTAAATGACATATCTATCACTCTCTGCTCTGTTCATCGGCCCAGAGAAATCCTTGCGCTGTCTCTGGGTTGGGAGGGATAACTATTCAGCGGCGCCCCTCTAATTAGTTTCTCATGTCCATTCACTTGTACCACTCTAGTTCCAGGCAGAGTTGTGAAAAGAAATGGAATGGTTTACAGATATGTCTTAGGATCTTTTCAAAGTAAAAATTCCTAGGAGCAGCAGAGGTCATTGGCTCTCTGTAAAGTGCTCGCTGGCTGCACTAGCCTAATGATCTAAGCTCAGCTCTCCACCAGCACCTACATTTACAAAAACAAGCCCTGTGCTAGCAAATGTTTGTAATTCCAGCACTGGGAAGGTGGAGACAAAAGAATCCTGGGGCTCACAGGCCAGCAAGTCTGTGCAGGTTCAGTGAGAGATCCTGTCTCAAAACGAAAGTAGAAAACACTAAAGACACCTGACATTAACACGAGCCTTCAAATATACACACACACACACACACACACACACACACACACACACACACACACACACAGATGCAAATATAGGCAAAAGAGATTACTAACTTGATTAACATTTAATTGTATAGTACAATGGCTATGAAGATGGTTTAGTCAATATAGTACTTGCCTTAGGAAAGTCTACATTCAGCCACTAGCACCTCTGTGGAAAAAGAAAAGGCTGGGTACAGAGGCCCATTCTTATCATCCTAATGCTGGGAGGGAGAGATGAGTGAATTCCCAGGGCTCACTGGACAAACGGCCTAGCTTACTTGGCCAGTTCCAGGTCAGCGAGAAACCCTGTCTCTAAATTTTATGAAAAGTTGACAGTCTCTGAGTAACAACACACAAGGTTACTCTTTAAATTTCATACATACATCATCCATGCACGCGTGTATGGTGCACACATATATACCACACATACATATATACCACACACGCGAAAGTCTCGAACAGCCCTTCATTTGGCTATTTGAGGGTTTGTGGGTCTGGAATGAATTATAATCTATATTAATAAGCATGATGGGACAAGACATGGAGAATAAAAGTAGAGGCAAGCTCTCCTAATAAATTAGAAAGTGCATCTTTTAAGTACTCAGGACATGCTCAGAAAAGCATTCGTTAGCCCTCTAGATCAAGCCACCTTTGCGTTTTACATCAGGTGGGCTGGAAGATGGAGGATGGTAAGACTTGGTTTATACCCGATTGTATCAATGAATGTTTCCTGAGTGCTTGCCAAATGGTGAGAGCTTAGCCACACCCATGGCTGACTGACTCCTAAGCAGAGATGTATTTGCAACAGGTCCTGCCCAGGCTTCCTGCAGTTACTCAAAACACCAGCACTCCCTCCCTCCCTGTGAGACTGGTCTGGCCTCCCTGCGTCCACCTGAGGCATAGCTGTGACGCTTGGCACTTGTGAGGTAAAGACGGAGCTGGTTCATGAGGCTTGTTTTCAATTCTTTGTGAACCAAAAGCCCCCACACTGCAAGATTGTCATGACAACCTGTCAGGATGGGAGCCAGGAGGCAAGTCTGGGGATCTTCTCCCATTAACCCAGTTGCTCTCATGACAAACAGCTTTCAGTGTGGGGTAGCTGGTGACAGTCAGCATGGAAGAGGGTGACCTATATGTCATTGATGGAGTTGTTTTTCTGATCTTGGGGGATCATGCCCTCATTAGCACCACATTCTCACTAAAAGGGCTTGCTTCATGCCATCCTCATTAGCTTTTCGTTTACAGGGACTCTCAGAAAAAACTCCTACAAATAGTCTAGGCACCATAGCAGGAAACGTGCTTAGAAAAGCGTGAATGTTTTTGGAAATGGCAGTCCACCTGCCTGGTTCTTAGTGAACGCCCACGCATGCCCTCAAAGGCCTGCCTGCCTGACAGCACCTTCACACCATGTGAGCTGTTGGAGCCCTGGAGCAACTGCTGCTTTTAAAGACAGGCACGCTATGCTGGGCTTCCTGCTGGAGATACAAGGACTCCTCATCCGTCACAGAGGCTCTCGAACTGAGAAGAAACATCCCACCTGTGAGGACACGCAGCACTGCCTGGCCTGCCAACTATGCAGGGCCGTGATAGCACTCCCCGTGTGTACAAACGCATATTAACATGCACACATGACACACCCATACATATGGCATTACATATTATACAAACACACACTCACACCAAACATACACTGCAGACTCAACACACATGCACACATATACACACCACATACACACATGCATACAACATGTACATATCACATACACTACATACACAGCTGATTCTTCCCTGTATTCAGCTAACAAAAAATTTAAATTAAATATTCAAGACATGAATGAATCATGGCTAGAGACATGGCTCAGGTGGAGCACATAAAAAAACCCTGGATTGGGGGCTGGAGAGATGGCTCAGTGGTTAAGAGCACTGACTGCTCTTCCAGAGGTCCTGAGTTCAAATCCCAGCAACCACATGGTGGCTCACAACCATCTCTAAAGGGATCTGATGCCTTCTTCTGGTGTGTCTGAAGACAGCAACAGTGTACTCCTATACAAAATAAATAAATAAATCTTTAAAAAAAAAAAAAAAAAACCTGGATTGGGTTCAATCACCAGCCACAGGTAAACATACATACTATACTCACTATACACACACAGACACACTAAATACATCTCACAGACACACACACACCATAGACTCACATCATACACACACCATACAAAAAATACATGCATGCATGTGGGATGATGTCACAAGTGAGGCAGGTACAGGATAGAAGGAGGCCTGTGATTAGACGAGAAGGAGGGATGGGCAGGAGAAAAGTTTGAAGGAAGGGGAGAGACTGGAACTGAAAGAGGAAGAGGTAGGAAGGACAGAGAGGGCAGTCACGGCGGAGAGAAAACGGAAGCTGACGTTAAGATTCCGCTCTGTGTATTTACAGGTTGTTATTAATGTTCTTAAGGGATGGATGGTACTGGGCTCTGTATGTTTAGGTGGGCAATTATATCTTATCCATTGGGTCAAAGGTTATTGTGTTGTGTGTGCTTTCGTGTGTAGATTTAAGTGTAATGGAGTGTGGGGCGGCTGGTCTGGGCCACCACAGAGTTGGGATGTGTGTTTCTGGCATGGAGACCTGCCGTGGGAACTAGACAGGCAGAGAGATTGCTGACGGCTCAGAGAGAGGCCTTCAGCAGTGTGATAGGGGATGGAGCAAAGTGGGTGAGAGGCTTTGCTGACTGAGAATTAAGATATCCAGCAGATATCTTGGGGCACTCTTGATGTGCTGGACCTAACAGGATAAAGACAGCATTTTTTTTGTTTTTTTTTTTTTTTGTTTTTTGTTTTGGTTTTTGTTTTTTTTTTTTTTTTTTTTTCTGATTTTTTTTTTCTTTTTTTTTTTTTTTCTGATTTTTTTTCTCTTTTTTTTCTTTATTAACCTGAGTTTTCTTATTTCATTTCGATTGTTATTCTCTTTCCCGGTTTCCAGTCCAACATCCCCCTAACTCCTCCCCCTCCCCTTCTATAGGGGTGTTCCCCTCCCCATCCTCCCCCCATTACCGCCCTCCCCCCAACAATCACGTTCACTGGGGGTTCAGTCTTAGCAGGACCCAGGGCTTCCCCTTCCACTGGTGCTCTTACTAGGCTATTCATTGCTACCTATGAGGTTGGAGCCCAGGGTCAGTCCATGTATAGTCTTTGGATAGTGACTTAGTCCCTGGAAGCTCTGGTTGGTTGGCATTGTTGTTCATATGGGGTCTCGAGCCCCTTCAAGCTCTTCCAGTCCTTTCTCTGATTCCTTCGATGGGGGTCCCGTTCTCAGTTCAGTGGTTTGTTGCTGGCACTATGTATTTGCTGTATTCTGGCTGTGTCTCTCAGGAGAGATCTACACCCGGTTCCTGTCGGCCTGCACTTCTTTGCTTCATCCATCTTGAAAAGACAGCGTTTTTATATTTTATATTTTTACAACAACACATGCACATAACCCATACCCACACACATGCATACAGCATACACATACTGCACAATGCATTGACACTAAGCATGCATATCGTACATACAGCTCATACATATACTCAAACCAAATACATATTCTGCACACAATCACACAGCACATACATGTCACAGTCCTCATCCCATATACATCAAACATTATACATATGCATACACATACCATATACATAACACTTACTACACACATACTTACATCAAACACAACACAGTCATACAATATATACTAATGCATACTTCACATTAATCACACACACACACACACACACACACACATACACACACGCACATATTCTATAGACAGCACAAATTCACACCAAACACATGCCACATATACATACTATACACATTTATTCACACACTATATACTCACATTCCTCACCCACACACTAAACACCCATTCTACAAACACCATAGATTCTCACAACATGCACACAACATCCTCATACTGCATATATATATATATATATATATATATATATATATCATACACACATGCTGCACACACACACACACACACACACACACACAATACATACTGTCTACCTGTTGGCAATCTTTTATTTCATCATAATCAGGACTATGACTGGTTCTTCCCTGTGTTCAGCTAACAGAAATCTTAAATGAAATAATTAAGACACGGACAGACGAGTCATGGCTGGAGACAGGGCTCAGAACACATTAAAACCCTGGCTTGGGTTCAGTCACCAGCAACATAAACTATGCATGGTAGCACATATCTGTAATCCCAGCACTGAGCAAGAGGATCAGGAGTTCAAGGCCAACCTTGGCTACATGGTGAGTTGTTCTAGGTTAGTCTGGGCTAGCTACATAACTCTGCTTCAGAAATACGATAGAGGGGAGGGGAAATAAAAGGTGGAATTATCAAATATACCCATTGACACAGGACTCAACTCTTACCTAATTAAGTGTAAAAATGACTACGTTCTGGAAAACGTGTCAGCCCCTGAGCATCCAAGCATTCTCTTGGTCTCTGATTTAAACGTTTTTCTTAAGTGTCAGCTCTAGCTTTCAAAGGCATTTACCCAGGTGACAGGACACAGAGCCATGAAGGTAGAATTCACAAAGTTTGAAATTCTTTCAAGCCACCTATGTTCTAATTCTTTGGGCACTGTTTCCTGTCATCTCTTTCAATTTTGCCCCTGGTTCCTGAGGCACCATGGGACAAGCTGCAACACAGCTACCTATAAAGATCATGTCTTTTTGCAGGTGGGGAAATTTCAACTAACTTAACCTCTATATTTTTTTCCCATAGAAATCAGAGCCTAATTCTAAAACTTCCCTACAAATGAGGAAGAAAAATATGCAGGAGATGTAGGGTAAGCGCTTGTCTTTATGTATCGCTGCTCCTAGCTCATTAGAAATGCAAGTCCCCTGTAGCCAATCTTGGACCTTCACCCTTAGGAGGAGCCCAGGAAGGGGCCTGACTCAGATGTACTTCAGACTGAAGTAAAGTGGATACCAGAGCAGCTCGGAAACACAGCAGGAGCCATATAATCTTGGGATTTTTCTGGATAAACATCAGGACCTGTCCTAACGGGGTGCACAGAAGATAACTAAGACACATCACATGAAGCTAATGAAATCCAAGTCATGGAGATGATGAGGCTAAGGACCAGACTCAGCATCCACCATGCTTGGTGGGGCCCAGCACCCAAGTCCACTTGATGGGCCCTGTAGACTGTGTCTCCTCACCTCTGAAGTCCAAACTAGGAAGCCCCCATGCCCAGGGTGGCTACATTTGAAATGAGGCCTCCTCTATGGACAATGAGGCTGGGTTCCTGTGGTAATACTGATTCCCGTGATGATACTTGCTGGGATTTAGAATCACCATGGAAATAAGCCCCCTGAAGTCTGTAAGAGATCATCTACATTAAGTTAATTGAGATGAGAAGTTGTTCTCTAAATTTGGCTGGCACCCCTCCAGGGGCTGGGGTCCTGGATTGGATTAAATGGAGAGAGCAAGTTGAATGCCAGTATTCATCGTCCCTGTTGGGTTCCTGGTTGTGCGTAGACATAGCCAGCTGCCGGATGCTCCTGCTTCAGACTTCGAGCCAAAGTCGACCCTTCCTCTCTTAAATTGCTTCGGTCGCCACAGCAAGGACAAGAGCAACCAGTACAGGTGCCTTGTGCCCTCTGGGATGTAGAAAGGGCTTGAAAGGACATGCTAGTGGTCATCAAATAAGAACAAGCCTGGATCCTCATCTGGTGACCTCCAAACATATTCCCACTGGCCTGTCCCCTAAACCTTTCTCTGCTGGGCCACAAGAATACACCCTCAGAGTTCACCTTTGTTTATGTAGTTGGTTTTTGCTAACAAGGCTCTTTTTATGATGGGCCGAACACTGTTGTCAATGCTTCTCGTGTATCATAAAATCATTGAAGCACCCCTCAGTGTTATATGATGGTCATGCTTGTGTCACTGTGGTGAGAATAGGGAACCCCAAACATAGGGACTTGTCTCCTGTGCACACAACTGCCCAGCCTTGGCCCACTCACCACCTTATCTAGCTCTGTGCCTCTACTCCACTCACTACCTTATCTAGCTCTGTGCCTCTACTCCACTCACTGCCTTATCTAGCTCTGTGCCTCTACTCCACTCACTGCCTTATGTAGCTCTGTGTCTCTACTCCAGGTCTCCTCTGCCTCTTCCCCACCTGCCACAGCTATCACCACATGAGTTACAGGTGCTTAAACCCTCCACCCAAGGCCTTGTCACACGCACCTGACAAGTTTTCTAGCTGACTTCCAGGCTAGGAAAAGAGCTAGCCTCCAGCTCCATGCATCTGTTTGCAGCGTCCCGAACAAGCTGCATCCCTCCAGCCCTTTACTGGGTACCCCCTTTTTGACGTCTTTGTCTGACCCTCACCCCCCAACCTCCTGTTTGTGCCTGAGGAGCTCAGTTCTCTCTCAGAAAGTCAGTTAAGTATTCCTTCCTCCAAAAATCCATCCCAGATGTCTAAAGATCTTGTTGCCGTGGCCACACTCACATCACTGCCCTGGGCGTATTGCTACGGCTACCCTAAAATACCTGCCTCTAGAGGGGGAAGGGCCGTGGGTCTCTGCCTTTTCTTTTCTGAAGCTTTCTAACACCTGGAACATTCTAGTTTTGGAAAATCAGTAAATAAATAAAGAGCGTGAGAAGCCAACACGGGGGAAATCCGAGTCAGCTGCAGATCCTATAGCACCTACTGTACCACAAGCTTTTGTCAGACACAAGAAGACGCGGAACTTGGACAGGTGCAGAATGTCATTAGGCAGCCCACCTGACTGCAAGAAATACAGAAATACACGCATGTCTGTATTTCTTCTGACCTCACATTTGGCTATACAATTCGTGCAAATATTTATCTTACTTTTTAAATAAAAATTACTGATCTTTCTCTTTGGAGTTAAACTTTATCCCACCAAACGCAAACGTCACCCAACTCTAGACCTACTTCTGTAGTTAGGTCTGTGGACCTTCGCTTTCCGAGCCTACAGAAAGGCTAGTCGGGGAGTGCATGAGACACGGTCTGCTTAACTGGAATGGAAGCTCAAAAAAAAGGATGTGTCCGGATCTACAGACTTATAATCATGGTGAACGACAGGTCATGACCCCATTGTCCAGGGCCTTCCTCTGAGGAAGTTCAGGGAAGCCAGCTAATCTAGACCCACCCCTCAATAAACCCTTACGTCCTTTTAAAAAGGCACGTGAAACAAAACTCCTGGACAGATACTTTCCCGTCCTCTCGCTAAAACAAAAACAAAAACAAACAAAAAAATAGGTTTATAAGAAAATCTCTAAGTTCTAGCATTCTTTGAAAATTGATTTGATATCAGCTTTATCAGAAAAAGGAAAGATGCTCTAAATCTACCCAGCAGCCTGTTTCCAGACTCCATTTTGAGCTAACGTGTTTGACTCAACCACAGCTGCCTTGGACAATAGCATTCATAACGCTAACACAGAATGGACGGACATTTGTCTGTAAACTAAAACTCAAATATCTTCTATACCATTGTGACAAAGGCGAAGAGATTAAATTAAGGCATTTTGTATGATCTGCCTAACAAGAGCTAAAATGCTCGAAGCTAAGTGTTTTCCTTACCAGAAGAATTTAAGGTTCAGGAGCAAACACTGTTGTGCATTCTGGCGAAGCCAGCTTTCTTGGGGATTCCTCCATATATGGTGTATGTCCCACAAAAAACAGGAAGGGCTCCATAAAACGTGGCTAGTTCATCAAATCAATCCAGGCAGAAAATAAATCCAGCACTCAGAAAGAAATGTACTAAGTAAGCAGAGATGAGGATCCGTGACTCTCGGAGCCATGAGCCTTTCTATTCTGTGTGAGGTTGCTCCATACCCAGGGCTTTCTCCACACATCTTTGTGTGTTTTTCTCTGCCCTTTACTAGCTGCTGTAATTGGAATCTGAAATATCTCCCACAGGATTATGTTGCACAACTTATGTAAAATCCCGGCCCGGGGCTTCTACCCCGCCTGTGGTTATTGAGTTCCTGGATGAAAGACACACTCACAGCCTCTGTAGTTTATAAACCTTAGGCAGCCTAAGAGCTGGGCAGCTGCCCACTCTCCACGCCGTTACTTTCCTCTCGATAACCATGAGTTCTCTCTATTTACTACGTTCCATCTGGGCTGCTCTTAGCTCCAATTGGGCAGCCCTGGGGGCCATACTCTTTTGACCCTTAACCCATGGTGGCTCTCCTTTCTCCTGTCCTGCACCTCCTCCTCGAGGGCCTTCTCTCCCCCCAAGCCTGATAAAACCTCAACTCCACCTATGTCTCTTCCGCCCAGCTATTGGCAGAATTCTTTGTTTACCAATCAGAATTAACTTGGGGGCGGGGTCACAGACTCTAGGTTTTGCTCCCACCCCCACCCCCAGCCCCGCCCCCGCCCCGACTTAGCATTAGAATAGACAGAAAAGACAAAAAGCCCTCAACAGGATTATGTCTTTCTTTGATTTTTTTTTTTTAATTTTGAGATAGAGCCTCCTGTAGCCCAGGATAGCACTGAACCTCCTATGTAGCAGAGGCTGCCCTCAAACTCATGCTCTCTCTGCCTCTACCTCCCACGAGCTGGGATTACAGTGAGTGTAGCATCATACCCAGGCAGGCTCAATATCTTTTTTTTTTCTTTTAAAGATTTATTTCATGAGTACACTGTAGCTGTCTTCAGACACACCAGAAGAGGGCATCAGATCCCATTACAGATGGTTGTGAGCCACCATGTGGTTGTTGGGAATTGAACTCAGGACCTCTGGAAGAACAGCCAGTGCTCTTAATCTCTGAGCCATCTGTCCAGCCCAATACTCAGTTCCCAGCTAGCTGTGCTACTTTGGCTGTGGAGACTGAATTGTGGAGCCTGGCTAGTGGAAGCAGGTCAGAAAGGCTGTGGGAGCCATAGACAACCTGGTTTTGACCTGAGCTGCTTCTTGTCTGCTGCCATGTGAACAAGACACTCCCCAATCACTCCACCACTGTCCCCCCACACACATCCTCTCCCCTCTCCCCTCTCTCCTGCTTCCAAAGACAGAGCTGTTTCTGCCACCATGGCCTCCAGTATGGACAGACCATAAGTTTTTTCTGTCAAGCATTCCGTCACAGCATTGAGGAAGCTCACTACTCCATCACCTCAGGACAGAGCTACTTTACACCAGACAAAGACTTACAAACACAATCTCACACAGGTAAGTCACCAGCAAGAGCATCACGGACCCCTCCCTCACAGATCTCCACTTTAAGAGATGTCCACGTTTGTTTCCCTTTAGAACACAGTCACCATCCATAGGTAAAAAAGGTTAGGATAAACACGAAGGCCATCGCTGATGAGCCGTGGGGTTGCCAGCACCAACGATGAGAGATGTGCAGCAGGTGGCTGGGAACTCCTGCCCGAGAGTTCATTACTAAATAGGGCTCGCATCAGTCTGCTGGCCCAGCACAGAGCCGCTACAGCTGCAGCCCTGCCTGTTTGCCCTTCTGGGAAATGGAGAGCTAGGGCAGTGGCGTGTCCACAGGCTTCAGGCACAAAGGCCAAGCCCAGCAGCCCCTAAGGCTGTTAAATGTCAAGTGCTGGGAGTTGTGCAGTAGCCAGAAGCGAGCACAGAACCTGCCTCCAGATGCCCTTCCTAGCAGCAACATCACCCTGACTGTGGGCAACAGCACAGGCTATCTGAGATGAGTCTCGGCAGTTGTCCAATGTTTATGATGCTTCAGAAACCAGAAACCTTGAATGAATGAATATGAGATCGAGTGGTGGGGAAGACAGGAACAGAGCGGGTGCGTGGTGGAAAGGAACAGAACTAGAGACTCCATGGCAGTGACAGATGTGAGAGAAGTCTGCAATGGACCACGGACATGTCGTCTGTGAGTAGAACCGACAGGGTGATTGATGTCCAGCAGCCTGGAGCTTGTGCTGACTCAGCCCCCAAACATGCTGTCTGTGTGGGCTCATAATCCCCCTGGTTCTGAGCAAACCAGTACGTCCAAGATGAAGGGAAAAAAAAATTCTGTGGTCCAGTCTATGCTGCCCCTGGAGGCCATGTTGATATCTGAGGCCCCTTGCCCCAGGCTGTATTGAAGTCCAAGGCTATGTAGATGTCCTTGGTCTGAGCTGCCACTGGAGGCCATGTAGATACAGTGCCCAGTGTAACCACTGAAGGCCATGTGACATTTGTGGTCTATGCTGCCTGAAGCCAAGTTTGCTATCTGTGAGCAGTCCTGCCACACAGGGCTAAAGAACCCAGGATCCCCTTTCCCCAGTACAGATGCCTCAGGCCTTTGAAAAGAGCAGACAAAAGGGAGCCCAACCTTGTGCCAAGTGACAGCACTCTTCCTGGTACAGATGGCTCTGACCTTTGAAGGAGGCAGGAGTTAGTATCCTTGAAGTGATAAAACCCACGCTTGAGCTATAGGAAAGAGATAACTAAGTATCTGAAGGCAGCTGTTACCACGTTATAAAAACACGCTGGTCTCTGATAGCAGAATAAGTTATTTCTTCCCAGGTCAAAAAGGTCTTTCCCCAGCAGTTCCGCCTCCCTGTCTGAACAAATGCTATCTGGTTTGAAGAATGGCACTCCTTTTCCCCTACCCAATCATGTAATGCCAGGGGTCGAGAGCCCCAGTTTATGCATCCTCCTGTATATATCTCAAATCCCTAGATTTGGGGTCACTTTCTTAACCTGTTCAGCAGAAAGGACAGCAAACTGAATCTGGGCTCACATAATAACTCTCTTTGCTTATTTCACCAGTATCTCAATCTGGGGGTCTTCTGGGGTTCCTGTAAACCCATAACAGGGCCATGTCGATATGAGTGGCCTGTGCTGCCTCCTGAGGCCATGTTAGGGTCTGTGGTCCTGCTGTAAATGGGGGTCATGTTGATGTCGGACAGTGTTACCACCAAAGGCCATGTGGATGTCTGTGGTCTGTATGCAGCCAAGAGCTATGGTGGCATCCATAGACCATACAGATGCCAGAAACTATGTGGAAATTCATGACCCACGCCCTCTCTCACTCTAAAGGGCAAGGAAGCTACTTTTTCAGTGGTTTCGATGACTGCAGACTCAGTTGAGAAAGAGGAACATAGAAGGCTTCTGTGGCAATCCCTTCCTTTGCCCTCCCCGCTCAACCCCAAAAGTAACAGCCTAGACAGAAAATCATTCAAATGAACTCTTTTTTTTTTTAACATTTATTTATTTATTTATTTATTATGTACACATCATACAGCTTTCTGCCTGCATGTATGCCTGCAGGCCAGAAGAGGGCACCACATCTGATTGTAGATGGTTATGAGCCACCATGTGGTAGCTGGGAATTGAACTCAGGACCTCTGGAAAAGCAGACAGTGCTCTTAACCTCTGAGCCATCTCTCCAGCCCTGAGGTGAACTCTTAAGAAGTGTGATAAGGATGCTGATGTGTAGCTCTCCACAACTTACAGCTTCTGTGAGGGTGGGGGTGAGAGTTTTCTTTAATGGGCCTCGGAACAATAGGAGTTTGACATGCTCCAGTGAGTGAATAGACAACACAAATTGAACCCCTCTTCCTCCTCTTCCTCGTCTTCTCCTCTTTCTCCTTTTATTGTTGCTTCTCCTCCTCCTCCTCCTCCTTCCTCTTTTTCAGGGGAGGTCATTGGACAAGGGAGACATGTGAAGACTAAGAATGATCAAGATGCATGATGTGACATTCCCAAATAATCAATAAAAGTACTTTTTTGGGGGAAACCAATAAATAAATCAAAGGGGCTTTGAGGGTTTAGCTGTTGTTTTTGTCTTTTCTTGTTTTGTCTTGTGTAGCATGTGCCTGGGGCTTACTCTGCAATGGGCCTCTGCAGAGGGCATTACCATTATAACTGTTGCCTTCCCCTGCCAGTTGTGTTGTTGTCATTTGTGTGGTGGTCCTTGGGATAAACTCAGGGTCCTGAGCATGCTAACACTGAATTTCACCTCTAAGCCCAGCTTGGTCAGTTCAAGTGTTAACTCCAGATGGGGGCAGTCTTTCTAAAGAGATGTGAATGGGACACAGAGTGACAGCTGACCCCAGTGACAACCTCACACTGAGAAAGGAGAGAATTCCGTGGGTGGAGCAGCAATGGAGAATTCAGTTCCAGGGTTGAGAGCAGAAACAGACACCACATCACCACAAGGGAAGAGAAAATATGCCTGCTTTACAAACCAGCCGAGATTCTTTCCTGGGATCGGTGAGAAGCAATGGGGTCAACAACTGCCCTAATACCTTTTAATAAAAGATCCCTGCTTTGCATTTGCTGTGTGTTGACCTCACTAAGCCGCAGAATGCTGGGGAAATTGGTAAAACATGATTTTGCGGTATGCCCATGCGAGTGTTTCCAGGAAGGAGTATACCAGACGATAAAGGGTTCCTTTCATCGGCTCCTGGTCTCATAGATACCAGAATTTAAAGATGAACTGAGAAGAAAAACTCAAGGACGTTTTTATTGGAGCTTGAGAGTAAAAACAACACAGCAGGAAAGCTAAAGATCTCAGTGGCTCGGGGAAGACAGACTTTGAGTTAGACTCAAAAAAAAATCCTCCAAAATGAAATCTGCATGCAGCCTCCTGGAGCAAGGAAAGGTCTTCAGAGAGAGGGAGGATCCCTAGCACACCAGGGAAAGCATGCCTGGGCTTCTAGCTAATGTTGGGATAGAAAGAGGGGAAAGAGAAAATGTCATAGAGAAGATAGTTACATTTTCTGGGTTAGAACTCAGCAGACAATCTTATCCGTAACAGTCTTTAAGCAACTGGGTGGTAATGAGAGTAAGAGAAGTTTGTGCAGGAAGTGGGAAGTGTAGCAGACAGGATCTGTGAGCAACTGAGACAAGAGAGGGGCTTCCGGATCTATACATTCATTACAGGGTAGGTTAATCTTCACACTTTTTCTGCGCATGTGAACTGAGAGCTTGACTAAGAGCACTAGGTGCTCCATTCAGTAGCTGTGCACTTGTACAGGATATCATGGGATGCTACCAGGGGTTATGATGTCTATGCCTTGCAATATGATTCCTATACAGGGAACCATGACATCTACAGTGTGAACCAAGAGTTGAATCGCAGGATTGTAAGAACTCATAGTGGTTATAAATGCATACAATACTTCAATAAGTCTACTGTAGAGTACACTTCTAAGCTACTGGGCCCTGTCTTCTATTTATAAGCTGATAACATCTTTAGTGTGGCAGCTATAATTTGTATCATAGATGTATACAAATGCAAAAGATGCATACATTGATAGGGTGTATCATGATGCACCCTGTGGTGGTTTGAATAGGTATGGCCTCCACAGACTCATGTGTTTGACTGCGTGGCCCATAGGGAGTGGCACTATTAGGAAGTATGGCCTTGTTTGAGGAAGTGTGTCACTGTGGGGTCAGGCTTTGGTGTCGTGTATGCTCAAGCTACACCAGTGTAGTACACAGTCTCCTACTATCTGAGGATCAAGTAGAATCCTCAGCTCCCCCTCCAGCACCAGGTCTGCCTTGACACTGCCATGCTTCCCACCATGAAGATATTGGACCAAACCTCTGAAACCATAAGGCAGCCCCAATGAAATGTTTTCCTTTATAAGAGTTGCCTTGGTAATGATGTCTCTTCACAGCAATGAAACCCTAACCAAGACACACCTGAACAAAGGCATAATAGGAGATGAATTGATGGTACCACAATTTCCATATAGGGAATTCTATTTCTGATTCCGATGCACAATCAGCTACACATGGTCATGTATTAGTCATGTATCACAGAAATGGAATTATCTATTCTAGACAAGTGTGCTGTCAATATATGGATGCTCTATAAACTCCCAATATAGTCTAAGACAGCACCTATACAGAACAATATAGCCTCTAGAGCAGTCAAAAGGAATTATGTACAGCAAAGAATGGCTTATACATTCAGCAAAGAATGGCTTATGCATTAGGAGTTGCCCATAGGAAATCATGTATACAATACATGACACATGACATCACACAGAGAAAAATGATGAAGCATAATGGGAACTATGATTACTATAAAATGTGCTACAGGAGCACTCTACAAGACATTGTGAGCTCAATAAATTTGCACTATGGTGTTTTCTACTCAGGAATACTATGATCTCCATAAAGGGCATTATGAAGTCTACACAGTGTACTGTCAGCTATAAGTAAGGCAAGACAAGCTCTAACTAGGTCACTGAAGCTAATATACGGAGCATTATGAGTTCCATAAATGGCTTTATGACCTCTATAAAGAACACTATGAGATGAATATAAGTGCAGTGTGAGACCTCTGAGGCCACTGTGAGCTGTTGTCACAACTGCTCTTTGAGTACAGAGGAGACTAAGAGCTCTGTAGTTATCCCGCCGCATTATAATCATGTACTACTGCATGCGAGTTCTCCCATGAACTGTGAACTCTCTACACGGCTCACTGGGTTCTGACACATGCGCTGTGGGCTCTGTGCGGGGCACTTGGGCTCTATATAGGACCCTATGACACATCATTGTATCCTCTGGTTGTGCGCACTGTGAGCTACACAGAGGTGTACTGTGAGCTATACAAAGGGCATTATGAATTATTACATAATGCTCTATAGGCTCAACGCAGAGTCCAAAGATGTATTCACAGGGAACCAGAAGCCACGGCATTCTGAGCTCTATGTAGGTAACTATGATCTCCATGAGAGTGAAGTAGGTCAAGATCAGGCATTAGGACCTCAATGAAGATGTAATATGAGCTTTAAACATACCACTTTGGGCCTAATACATGTCACTATGAGCACCATATAGGTCCACTGTGAGGTCTATAGAGGGCACTATAAGCTCTGTGTAGACCTATATGACCTCTACATAGTGTGTGTTTTGTGGTTATGAGTGGCTATGAAAGGTGCACCAAGAACTCAATAAATATGTAGTATGATCTCTAAATAGGTGTACTATAAACTCTGTTCAGGTGGGCTATGGCTTATATTCAGGGACCCTGGAGCTCCAGGTGCTTTGTGATATTCAGAACTCTGGGCTTCGCAGCAATACATATACCCATGCAGGGTATCAACCCAGGGAGGTTCTTCGTGGGTTCCAACATACACTATGAGCTCTAAATAGGGTGCTTTGGACTTACTAAGATCACTAGGAATATCTCATAAGTGTACTTTGAGTTACATATTTTCAGATATTCATGATGGAAGTGGGCTTGTCCCATTAGAATCGTCATAAGTGGTCTTTGGTCTTTGGGTACTTACAAGCTGTTTTAATTTTGTTTCTTCTTATTTGCAATCAATCAACCCTTAGATCATCATGTAGCAATCTAACTCAGTCTCTCTGGGTTCCCTTGATCATCCTGAGGCCTAAAAGTTAACACATATGAAGACCTCAAACCCTTCTTTATCTCATTTCAGCTTTAAGAAGTCATATCTGTTCAATAGCTGTGGTGGTTTGATGAGAATGTCCCCTACAGGCCTATATATCTGAATGCTTAGTCCCCTGACAGTGAAACTGTTTGGGAAGGATTAGGGGGTGTGGCCTAGTTGGAGAAGGTATGTCACTGGGGGTGGATCTTTAGGTTTCAAAAACCTATGCTCTTCTCAGTTCTCTCTCTCTCTCTCTCTCTCTCTCTCTCTCTCTCTCTCTCTCTCTCTCTCTGCTTTGTGGTTATTGTTTCAAGATGTAACCTCTCAGCCACAGTGAGAGCTAACTACCTGGATCACTACTATGATAGTCATGGAATCACCCTCTGGAACCATGACCCCATGGCACTATTAGGAGGTGTGACCTTCTTGGAGTGGATGTGGTCTTGTTGGAAGAAGTGTGTCATTATGGAGGCAGGCTCTGAAGTTTCCTAGGTTCAATCTATACCCAGTGTGGCACACAATCCCTTTTGCTGCCTGCACATCAAGATGTAGAACTCTCAGCCCCTTCTCCAGCACCATTCCTGCCTGGATGCTGCCATGCTTCCTGCCACAATGGTAATGGACGGAACCTCTGAATTTGTAAGCCAGCCCCAATTAAATATTTTCCTTTATAAGAGCTGCCTTGGTCATGGTGTCTCTTCACAGCAATGAAGACCTAACTGAGACAGATGGTAATACTTTATATGCATAAAATAAGCCATTTATCAGTCTTTTCATCATGGTTTGTGCTGGACAGTGGTGGTTTAACCAACAAGATATACATTTTTTCTCCCCACCGTTTGCACTGAAAATGGAGTTGACATGAGCATACTGTGTCAGGAACATGGAAGGCACTTTTGTGTCCTTCCAATATCAGAATGATGCAAATAACAATGAATTCACAAACTACCTTAGTTTCATTGGCAACTACTTACAAAATTGTCCTGCTCTCCCTTGCAGATAAAGGAAAACCCAAGTTCTTTTATTCCAATTTAACCCCTACAGCACATCACCACCACCACCACACTGCCCTGTCCCCCTCCCCCACACACATTAGGGATGGCTAAATGGGACCGTGGTAGAGCACAAGAGTTTCAGAGAGGTCTAATTGAGAGGCAGAGGCTGAAGGTGGTAGGAATGCTAATGGAATCCTGCTGGGTCAGATAATGAACCCTGCTGGAAGTCTGCTACTGCAGAGTCATATTCGGGGTCAGAGTTTAATCAAGTTTAGGGTTAATTAGAGCCACAGAATCAAGTGTGGGTTCCTGGAGACCACCAGGTGTAGGTCCAGATGAGATCTGGACAGATAAATGAGTGGACAGCAGCTCCAGATGAACTAACAGCACATAGATGGGTGGTGATTCAAGTAGGTCACATCACTATTGGGGACTGAGCCAAGCTGAAGTTCTGGGGGGAGTGGGGAGCTCTCTGCCTGTCTGTACCTTGACTCACACCCTGAATGACCAGATCTATGGAAACTGTTACCTTCACAATGGTTAGGTTCAGGATGTACAGGGGAGGGTGCTGCATCCTTTCCCCAGTCTGGTATGTTAGATAAACTCTCAAGCTATTTTTCCTGATAGGGTTTTATTTATTATGTATACATCATATAGCTTCCTGCCTACATGTATGCCTGCAGGCCAGAAGAGGGCATCAGATCTCATCACAGGTGGTTGTGAGCCACCGTGTGGTTGCTGGGAATTGAACTCAAGACCTTTGCAAGGGCAGACAGTGCTCTTAACCACTGAGCCATCTCTCCAGTCCTCCTGATAGGGTTTTAATATGCCCATGTGCTCCTACAGTACCAATTCACTCTGATACATTATATTGAAGTTGTCTATGTCCCGCAGGCAGTGTTAGATAGATGGCGTTGTTTATCTGACCACCAAGGTGCAGAGACATGAACACACAGCCCAAGAAAGTACTGTTTTACATCATGAGAGAGCTTCATTTAGAGGTCAGCTTTCCAGAGGAGCCATTCTGTAAACTGGAAACCACTGATCTGCACATTACCAAGTAACTTAGAGCAGAGCCACTGCCCTGCTCACTTCCCACACTGGAAATTCCTGAGCAGCCATAGAAAGTTTCCTCTGAAGCTTGTCTTTGTTCTTCCCATTTGACTCTTACATCACACAAAAATTCCTGTCTGGGGCTTTAAGGCTCCTGTGAAGCAGCCAAATCCTCTCCCATCCGACCTCTTCTGCATAACTAAGTGCTCCCCCCTTTTTTTGGATTAATGATTGGGGTTTTCTACTCCCAACACCATCACCAGGCAGGTCATCTAGCTATAGAGATCGCTGTACTGATGACCATGCATTACTCTCCTCTCCAGGACCAAGGTTCTATCCATGCAGACACTCCTATTCCCAAGTCCTTTGAACTGTATTCCAAATGTGTCCATCGCCTATTATATAGATGTTCTCTCTGGCCTCCAGTAGAATTAGATCTTATAAATGGTGTTTTATGAGTCCATTCTTTGCAGGCCTTTGCCTAAGAGGATTTAGTTACAAAATGCCTAAAAGACTCAATTATAATGTAAATCCACCCTTTGTCATGTAAATCCCATCCTGTAGTTCCCTGAGAACAGAATGAGAGCAATATTAACTTCCTGTTTAATTCTTCTTCTTCCTTTCTCTCATTTTCATCCAATATTTAAGGATTCCAGAGACAGGAAACACAGGCTCCAATGCGCGCGCCCACACACACACACACACACACACACACACACACACACACACACACACATTCTATAGCACCTTTGCAACTGGAGGCCAGACAATGTCACAACATACTGGAAACTATCTGACATCCAAATGGACTTTGAATTACACAAGGTCCTCTGAGTCCAACGGAAGTGACCACTCGCATTCATTTGCCTTAATTCATTATTTGTTTTATTGCTGAATTACAACCGGACTTAGTAAGTATCGGGTTAGTTTGTTTGCTTGTTTTTAACTTCTGTTTTTCTAATATGATTAGAATGGGTCCTCGAGAATGTTAGGCAAGCACTCTATTGAAAGAGTTTCATCCTTAGCCTTCTGTACCCTGATCTACATTGGAGGTTCCAGGACAGCTAGGGCTATGTAGAGAGAACCCCAAATGGATTTTGTAAACCCATCCAAAGGCACCAACTCAACTGGGTCTGGGTTTTTGTTTGCCAGGTATGCACCGCTGCAATGTTGACCAGTTCCTGGGTCTTTTCAGGTCCAGCATTGAAGCTGGGGTCAGGCTGTGGTAGCCAAGAGCTTATAGTTTAGCTTCAGTCCTTCTATGTTCTGTGAAATGAGGCCACTGTGTATCCTGGAGGACAGGGGAGGCACCTTGAGCTCAGACAAGATGGATATGATGAAGTTGAGGAAGCTCAAAGCCCAAGGGGGTTGCACCAAAAGATATCAGGAACTCTGGCAAGGCAGGTGGAGGAAGATCCAACTGCTCAGGGTAAGTTGACACTGGGAGGCCTAGCCACAAGATCCTGTCACCTGGCAGATACCAGATGTCCTGCAAGTGGCTGCCATGATTTTTCTGTCTCTCTGCAAACCAAGAGCTGTTCAACTGTCTCCTTTCTCTACTGCAGTGGCCACTGTGTCCCAGGACCTCAGAACCCATTGAGGCTGCCAAGCTGTGGCCAGGCTGAGGGTACCACATGTCCTAGGTCTGCATCCCCACTTGGAGCAGGGCCAAGAGCACCAAATAAGCTGATAGGACCCATGGCACCGGCTCACCCAGGCCCTCAAGCATCCTTCAGGGAAGGAGCTATTTCAGAAGACTTCCTATAGGAGACTGTAAAGAAAAAGACACCAATACTCCCCTCCTCCCCCCTTGACCAGGTTAGGTACCAAAACTTAGCTTCTTTTTTCCTTTTTTCTTTCTTTCTTTCTTTTTAAATTGACTTTCTTCTCCCCCACTGAGTGCTAGGATTAAGACCCTGTGCTGCCCTGCTGGGCTTCCACAATTCTGCTGTCAGCATGAAGCTCAGTCACTGCCTTCGCCTTAAGTAATGCTGCCTTGTTTGAGACCTTCCTGCTCTAGAATAGCCCTGACTTAAAATAAACAAACCATAACAAATGGTCCAGAGGGCCGGGTGCCCTGTCTGTTACACCCTTCCACCTGTGCAGAGAACTGTGCGCGGATGGGTCCCTCTGCTTTCACTGAACCCAGAGGTAGCTTAAGAGTCATCCAGAGACACAAGGCCCAGTCCTTCTAGCTGTGTATTCTCCTGGATGAGCTATTCTGCAGTTGACTGCAGCTCTGTCCTCTCTACAAAAGAAAATCAGAAAGAAACGCTTAAAAACTCCCTTTTCGTAGCTCTTTCTTTCCCCACTCTTTTCCTCCCTCTTCAGCACCAATAACCTGCCAGGAACGCACCCTGCAGTCTCACAGCTGGGCAGACTGCACTAGTCTGTAGTCCTGTTGGGTTAGACAAACCTCATTCTCTCTTTACCACCCTTCCCTAGGGAGTCTGGCCAGCAGATCGCACCAAGCCAGGACAAGGGACAGCTGCGAATGGAATGAAGGATGCTGACTCAAAAAAATAAACAAATAAATAAATAAAAATAAAAAATAAAAAAAAGAAAGAAAAGAAAAAGAAAAAAGAAAAGAATCTAAGAAAAAGTTCTTAGAGGTTTTCAGTCCTTTCCACCTTGCTTATGGATCTGACTCAATGGATGCTAAATTTCTCATTTCCAAGGTCATCTCTGGAAGTCCTGAGGGGCTCCAGCCGAGCTCTGTGGTTCTCACTCATGTGAGAGGCTCTCCAGTCTGAAGCCAACTGCCTTTATTAGTTACTTATTTCATGAGGATAAGCCCCAGCCAGGCTTAGCTGGCATCACGTGGAGGACCACCCGCTTGCTCCCTCAAGCGCCCATACAATTCGAGCGTGCAAGGGAAGAGGGTTGTGAGTGTCGGCTGTGCTGTGTTGGGGAGGGGGTGGTCACAGAACCCAAAGGCATGACAAGAATTAGGAATCATGGCATTTTGAAAGAGAAAGGGATTTACCCTCCCACACAGATCAGAAACCCACAGAAGGCTTCTCCCAGCTCTGGCTGGGAAGCTCTTTCTAACCCTGGATGAACAGCCTTCCGAAAATAGGAACCCTTTACCCAGAAAGGGCAGCCAGACCTCTCGTGCTAGGGCATTTGTGAGGCCTCCAGAAGTCAATCCTATATTGGGTTACCAAGCTAATGCTTGCGGAGTTCGAGGTAAACATGGCCTTACAAAGGCCGGCCCAGCTTAAGGTGCTGTGAACAGGTTTTGTTCGTTTGTTTGTATTTTGTTTTGTTTTGTTTTGTTTTTATACTCCCTTCAACTGAAGACTAAACCCTACACTTTCTCCCGCACGCCCAGGAAATCAATAGTGTTACTCAAGTCAAAGATTTCATGGTAAAACAGGATTTAAAAAACAGAAACAAACAAAACTGGGCTTTAAAAAAATGAACTGGAGGGCCCCCTATCGTGTTTAGAGCAAAATGTTTATACCAGCGTCAGTGTGGACATCTAGTTATGATACTGTGTTGTATCAGTTAACAATGTGCTACCAAAGGACCTGTGATTATCTCTTAAATCATCATATATATAATCATATATATAATCTTTTGTGACTCTATAGTTATCTTAAAATAAAACAGTTGTCTTAAACATGTTAAGAATTTAGAGGCTGGGGTATAACTCAATTGGTAGAGAGCTTGCCTAGATTCCAGGAAGCCCTGGATAAACTAAGCATGGGGGTGTAATCCTACGATCCCAGTCCACAGGAAGAGGATACAAGAAGCTTGACTACTTAGCCCAGGCTATCCTGAGCTACATGAGATCTGCCACACACACACACACACACACACACACACACACACACACATACACACACAAATTGTAGTAGTTTTTAGAAAAGCTAATGAAATATGTAGGCTTTTAATTGCTAAAAGGTGGTCCTTGGGGTTGGGGATTTAGCTCAGCGGTAGAGCGCTTGCCTAGCATGCGCAAGGCCCCGGGTTCGGTCCCCAGCTCCGGAAAAAAAAAAAAAAAAAAAAGGAAGAAAAAGGTGGTCCTTGTTTTTACAGCCATAGGTCAGTCCTATGCCGAATCAGAGATAGTGTGTGTGAACAAGAAAAACAGGCATGTGTGACTTTGAAGCCAGGTCCAAAAAGTCATTAAAATCTTCATGGAGCCTCCTAAATAGACACTCTCCTGAGTTCTATTTGCAAGTATTTTAGTTAGGATATTTGCGTCTAAAGCATCCATGTAATTTGCCTAAGACTTTCTCTTCTTGGACCATTTCACACCTGCACCAAGGTTATATTAACCTTATAGAATTAGCTGGCAACTTCCCCATTTTCTCTGTGAAGTGGTTTGAAATAGAAACCTGATCTTTTTAAGTAAAATGATCTCATCTGGTGTCCTTTGATGGATGAGAGGCCAACAGGACCTTCGGATTCCTGATACTATTTCTTATCATGATTGTCATTTTATGATAATATTTGTCTTTTTGGTATTTTGAAGGTTCGTAATTTTTTTTTGAATACCTAAATGCAAAGAACCTAAATGCAATTTCTTTTAAGAAATTGGTTCAATTTCTTCTTTTTTTAAATTGCATTTTAAAATTTACATTTTAAATGTTATTCCATTTCCTGGTTTCCCCTCCAGAAACCCAATATCCCACCCACCCCTTCTATGAGGGTGGTCCCTCACTCACCTCCCCATCCTGACATTCCCCTACCCTGGGGTATCAAGCCTTGACAGAAACAAGGCCATTCTCTGCTACATATGCAAATGGAACCATAGGTCCATCCCTATGTTCCCTTGGGTTGGTGGTTTAGTCCCTGGGAGCTCTGGGGTGGGGGGTGGGGTGCGGGGGGGGGGTCTGGTTGGTTGGTATTGTGTTCTTCTTATGGGGCCATAATTTTTATATATTTTTTAGAAAAATACTTATTTTGGCAAAGTTTTAGTTGTTCATGTGTGCTCTTGTAAATCTCCAGAAAGCTAAGTGTAACGACACATATCTGTAACCCCAGCACTCAGTATGCTGAGGCAGGAGAATTTCAGCCTATTTGAGGCCAGTCTGGGTTTCAGAGTGAAGATATATTTCAAATCATAAATACATACATATTCAAACTCCATTAAATATATAGAGATAGCGTCTTTTATTACAAGTGCTATTTGTCTGTTTTATTCCATCCATTTTCTAATTTTTGTACAAAAAAAATAGCCTTTTAATTCCTAGTTTCTTTCTTTCATATAAAGGGCATAAAGTCCTGTGCTCACAGGTAAGCACTAAGAAAATGGTCTCTTCAAAGAATGAGATGTACAACTTGTTTTCCACTCTGAAGGCTGGGAATGGATGTGGTTAATAACCTGGTGACCTCAATGTTACCTGTGTGACAGAGACCAGCCCAGATCTATCCCCAGACCTTTCGGAGGTCATCTGTAGTCAATCTATAAAACCTATCTTTATGGAAGAGGTCACCTGTACTTTCAAAGAGTTTCAAAGAGTTGCACATGAAATTGAGTTCATTATCACCGGGAAACTTTTCTCTAAGTTTGCTGTGCTTAAATTTGCCTAAAATAAACTGCCTGGGACCACACTCTAAAAGTTTGAGCCAACACTGGCTACTGAGTTGTGTTGAACTGGATTTCCTTCTTGCCATGGGCATTCTGTTGGCCATGGTGTTTGCAGAGACACCCCCCTGCCCCTCCCATACAATATTTTATTCCTTTCTGCTCCTTCTTTTGTTTAAGTTCTTATATTTTATGTATATAGGTGTTTTGTCTACATGTATGTCGTGTACCATGCCTGGCTCCTGGAGGAGGCCAGAAGAGGGCATCAAATCCCCTAGAACTGGAATTTGATGGGCGCAAGCAACTGAGTGGGGTCCTCCATAACAGCCAGTCCAAAGGTAAGGTTTAGATGATATGTATTTGCAAGCACTACATGTCCTTTTTATTTATCGTTTTTAAATGTGTGCTTTTCTATAAGTTAGTTTGTCTGATCTTAATATTGCTAGTCTATCATTTTAGTATTGTTGTTTTCAAGGCACAAGTTTTCTAACTGTTTTAATTTATCTTGGTGACTTAACGTTATGTGCATCCTGCATAAGAAAACTATTTGCTGGTCTAGAGATATGGCTAGGAAGTTAAGAGAATGGTCTGCTCTTCCAGAGGTCTTTCAGTCAATCCCCAGTATCCACGAAGTGGCTTATAACCATCTATAATGAAATCTGATGCCCTCTTCTGGCACGCAGGTTTACAGAAGATACAGAGAGTGCTAGAGCACTCATACACACAATAAAGAAAGCAAGCAAGCTATCTGCTGCGGTCTGAATGGCATCTTTCCCTTACATGTTGTCTCCGACACTACTGTAACAGTCGTAGGAGTGGGACCCTTTGGAAGCAATGGGTTTCTGAAGCTACAATTCCTATCTTTACAGAGACCATAAATCTTCGTCCATTAATTTAGGCACAGCCAGGGAGAGAACCCCATCATATACAACTCTGATGGTGCTCTGACCTATAGTCAGTCAGCCTCCAGAACCAGGAGCAAATGCTGTCAGTCGTAAGCCCACCCAGGGAAGGACAATTATATTATTCTGAACTGATTGCGCTAAATCACTCTGCCAAGATTTAAAACAACTTTTTGATACTATAGTCTCTTATTTCTTCCTTTATAGTGAACTAATTATAGCCTCAGCTCATGGGTTACTGGTTCATTTACTCTCTGTTTTTTTGGCCTTCGGGTGACTGTCTTTTGTCTTCTCTGGATTCTCCTCTCTCCCCTCTCCTAACGTCCACCAAACTGGAGAGCTTTGTGCGGTCTCTTTCTGTTACTGGCTGTTTAGACCATGCTTTCATTTTTGGAGTGCTTATCTTTCTTTACACAGTGTACACATTAGATCATAAATCATACAGCGAATTTGAAATGTCTAATAACTTTGTCTTGAACAATAGCAAAATACCCTTAGCACACCTTAAAACGCCATCCACGTTGCCCCTTCAGTTTACACACCTCTAGGTTAGCTTTGAACTTATTGAAGCAGAACAAAATCTAAGGGTGCTTTTTCTCCCTGCTGTTTTCCAGCCATCAGGTTATAAACGTCAGCTTATATTTTCATCAGTTTCTGAGCTTCTGTTCTGACTCTTTTCTCTTACTAGTGAGGAATATTCTTTAATTACTTCTGGATAGGTCGTTTGGGGCACTGCGTTTTAACCCCACATTTAACTTCTGGCCCACAAAGCCATTTATTTTGTTTTTTTAAACAGATTGCCTCTTCACACTTCTCTTTTTTGATAGCCTGTCTTTATTGGAAGGGAGAGTTGGTGGAGTCACTCAGTATTAAAATCAGAGTTAATGACTGTTGAGCCTCTGGTCCTTGGAGGAAGAACCAAAGCAGTGCCAAGCAAGCTTACTCGAAAGGGGGAGATGATTTTTTAGTTTTATACACACACACACACACACACACACACACACACACACACACACACACACACACACACATATATACATATATATATATATATTACAATTTTTTAAATGTATTTGGACCCCACCCCCACCCCTGGTTCAATTGACAGGCACATTGCAGTGTCAGACTTGGTGTGCTGACCCCTGGTGGGTTCTTCACATGCTTATTTATGGCAATTTCTGGAGTCAGACTCCAATGCCTGCAGAGGCCAGACAGGTTATGTAAATGTACAGACAACCCTGTGTATGACAGTAGATTGCGGTGTCATCCAGCAAGACTGGATAGAGCCGTCTTTGCCAGCAGCACAGACAACCATGTTTTGTAATTGGCAAAGCACACACAGAGTGAGTGCTTAATTAGGCCAATCATGTTTGTCCAAATTCCATACTTCAGCTGCCACAGGAAAGTTATGCTGTGACAAGGTCACACTCAGATCTGGGCTGTAAGTTAACGATCACGGTTCTTTCAAGGATGTATTCTGTCTTTGCAAAATGTATCAAAAACTCATCAGTGCATTAGAGAGCTGTTTTATTCAAGTAAGGTTAGGTGAGTACTGACAAGACCTAGTGAGGAAAATATTCTTCAAGTGAATTAATGCATTATTTCCATGCTTTAACAAAAACTGCTTCATTTTCTATATTATTTGGGGTGATGTACAGCACAATTCTCTACTATAAAGTTAAGTGTTGTGGCAATTATGCTGTTTCTACTTTTTGTTGTTATTTTATTTTAAGACAGTATTACTATGTAGCCCTGATGATCTAATATTGTGAATCCCAGGCCAGCCTCAGACCCCAGGAAGTCCTTCAGTCTTAATCTCCCAAGTGCTAGGATTTGATGTGTGAGCCACCATACCCAAGCTTCTCTCTGGTGCATATTTTTCCTATATTATATATATATATAACATATATTTTACATATATATTTGTGTGTATGAATAACATTGAATAACATCAAAACCCTTTCCTGATATGATATTTTAATCTGGATAATAAAATTAGAGTAGGCCATATGAAAACAGCAAAGGCAGAGGTATCATGGAGGAAAGATCTATACTGAGGTTTAAAAAAATCCAAGTTATACTTTAACTGTAATTAAGCACATTTCCTTAGTCTCCCTTCAGTGCTAATGGTTTGCACTGTTATCCAGCTCTTTTTCTAGGCTCTGTGTGATGCCTAACTGCTATTCAGTTCAGTGCGTCTTTGTGACTAGCATGTCTAGAAAGAATGAGAATATTCCAGAGACATGTTACCTCTCCACTTAGCTACCAGACTATTAACACAATACACCCCAAGAAACTGGAATTCTGTAAGAATCTCATGCTGGGAAAAAGACTAATGGCTGGACCACCTTGAAAAAGATTTACAGCTTCTCAGACCATCTTGTAGGAACTACAGAGTCCGGACAGTGGTGAGCCATGGACAACAAGGGACCATACATTGTACATTTCTAGCCCTCTGCTTAATCATAAATCTTATTGCAGGGTCCTGAAGATGATCTGAGGGGCTATCATTGGATCTTTTTGTTCCTTTTCCATATGTGGCCACAGCCACACTGAGTAAAACGTTTTCTGCTTTTTGTTATTGCTTGTTTAACTGGCTTAGGGAAGACAAGTAAAGGAACCTGGCTTCTGACTCCCGTGATCCATTTTGTTAAGTCTCAGAATTTCCACCCCCATTCTCTACATATTAAACACCACATTTCCATCCTACTCTGTGGTCTGAAATTTTGTTTCATCATGGTAATGTTATATTGGACCTGTTCTGAACACGAAGTAGGTTCATTCCATCTGAAAGTCTACATTATTCTCTCCTAACCTAAAGAAGAAGAAGGGGAGGAGGAGGAGGAAGAGGAAGGGGAAGAGGGAAAAGGGGGGAAAGTGGAGGAAGAGGAGGAGGAGGAAGGAGAAGGAGAAGAAGAAAAGAGAATAATTTCCTTGATGTTTTAACTTCCTCTTATCTTATCCTTCCTTCCCTGTTGCCTCTGGAATTAATGTAGGCATCTTACAGCAGTCCTCCATCTTTTGTTGTTCTTTTCTTGCTTTCTAGTTCACGTTCTCAACTTTATCCTACAATTCTTTCATGGAATCTTTGGTATTTTTAATTCCAAAAGTATCACTTTACTCTCCAGTGATTTGGGGAAGGGACTATTGTGCTGTGTTTTGTTTTATTTTTAGTATTTTTTTTGTTGCTTCATTTGTATTATATATTTTCTCTGAAAAAAATTTTTTTCATTCATTTATTTATTATGTATACATCATACAGCTTTCTGCCTGCATGTATGCAACTATAGGCCAGAAGAGGGCACCAGACCTGATTATAGGTGGTTCTGAGCCACCATGTGGTTGCTGGGAATAGAACTCAGGAAGAGCAGACTGTGCTCTTAACCTCTGAGCCATCTCTCCAGCCCTGAAAAATTTTTTTACTACATCTATTTACCTGTATGTGTACTATGGTATTCATGATGAGGTCAGAGGACAAATTATGATTTATTTATTTATTTATTTATTTTTAGAGCAAGTGGTCAAATGTTTAAATTAGAACAATCGATTGTTCTATGTCTTGGTTTCTCATATAAATGTTGTCAGGATCAAAATGGAGTTACTTATGTCAAATCTAACTAACAGAAATAATCATTCCAGAAAGTTATAAAGGAAGATGTTGCACATGATGGCCTAAGGACAGTATCTACCACAACAGACTTTGCCAGAACCACAACACTGCCCAAAAGCCACCACAATCTTACATAAAAATATTTCTGGCTCTGTGGGGGCACATGCCTGTGATGGCAGCTCCCTTGGAGGCTGAGGCAGAAGGACTGAAAGTCTGAAGCCAGAATGGGCAGGTCAGTAAGCTCCTGCCTAAAGAAGGGTTAGGGATGGTGAGCCGTCATAGAGCACTTGGCTAGCAAGGTCAAGGCTCTGTGTTTGATCTCCAGCGCTACAAAACAAACAAAACAACAACAACAACAGCTGAACTTATGAAACGATATTTCTCCAATATCTGTTTAAAAGTGGACAGATCTGACCTTCATAATTCCTTGTCTCCAGAGAGTCCTGTGTGCAAAACAGTTTATGTAATCTTCACTTTCACCTTAAAACTTCGCTTGTTTCAGTCTCCCTGAAGATGAATATAGTTCTGTGACACATGTGTTACAATTGCAGTGCTGTACTCTTCCCAGGTAATATTTCTAAAAGTTCTTTTCTGTACATTATTTGATATTCATATTTACCTGTAAATTTAAAGAACCAAACATGTAACCATGTCTAAATGTAACCATGATCAAGACCTTTGTTTTGAGAAGCTCTGGTCAGGACTTGGCTTTAGGGTACTCCTGGTGTCAAAGTTGGGCCTCTCACTTTGAAAGAAGCCCATTCCTCTCACCCTTCTAGAGGGTATCCACTGGCTTCCTGGATTCTGGGAGGGACCTCTGCTGGGGAACATGTTGCAAGCTTCATTGTGTGCCAACTTGTATTTACACCCTCTCTCCTCCCAACAAAATGGTTTGTTTTCAACTTGTTCTGGGCTGTTTTCTTCATTCCAGGATTAAAAGTAATTCTGGGGCCACTGGAGGTAAGGGGGAACCATATAAAAGGTCCTGGGATGCTTTTAAAATTAGTATCAGTTCATTCCTGGCTCATGACCTAACCTCTTTCTTCCACATTCATAGGTTCCTGATGTTTCTAGAACCTGAGAGATGGTAAGGTCCTATAGAGTAAGTCTAATTACTGCTTGATTTTCTCTACTATAAACATAACAAAAGGCACCATGACCTGCCCGTGGTCACAGGTGTCTGCTCAGCCAAGTATAAACAGGTTCTTAGATAAGCTTGAAGGCTTTGCTGAAATACATCTCTCAAAGATTTAACTTTCTCCAAAATTGACCTTAGCTTGGTCCACAATTTCTTTAGCTATTAATTTTTAGTTTTATATTTGTTATATCATTTTCCTCCTTTTGGTTCATTTCATGGTTATTTTATTACAGGCTTAAACTGAGAGTTTAATCTGTTTCCTACTTAAAAAATAAAAGCATTGATTCCATAAATTCCTTCACTCAATAGCTGTGAACAATTCCAATTACTGCTAGCTAATAAAACTATTGCTATAGAATTCTAGAGAGCATGTATCGCCAGCTATATTTTGGGACTGTTTTGTGTTTTAGAAGAGCAATGACGTACAGCAATGCCAACCAACCAGAGCTTCCAGGGACTAAGCCACTACCCAAAGACTATACATGGACTGACCCTGGACTCTGACCTCGTAGGTTGCAATGAATATCCTAGTAAGAGCACCAGTGGAAGGGGAAGCCCTGGGTCCTGCTAAGACTGAACCCCTAGTGAACTAGACTGTTGGGGAGAGGGCAGCAATGGGGGGAGGGTTGGGAGGGGGAACACCCATAAGGAAGGGGGGAGGGGGAGGGGGATGTTTGCCGGAAACCGGAAAGGAATAACACTCGAAATGTATATAAGAAATACTCAAGTTAATAATAATAAAAAAAAAAAAAAGAAGAGCAATGGCATCTTTCTAAGCAAAATTAATTCTTGTTACATTTTTGTTTATTATTGTATACCCTTGCTCACTGCCCCCATAAATCTGTTAGCATTTTACTATAATGTTTACTTTTATATTATATAAATCTTATGTTAAAAATAGTTTGTTTTCTGTCAACCTAACTACCTTAGAAAAATTATTTTTTAATCCACTGCAAATTTTGAGTGGCATAAAACAATATTTAAAATAAATCTGTGTACTTTTCTGTTCTGCCTTCCTGCATATATGAGTCCAAGGTGCTCATCTCCCCCCGGAAGAAAAGTCGGGGAATGGGAATTATTAAGACTCCTTTGCAGGAATGCAGTGTAATGATGAACGAAGTTTTCGGCTCCTGACATTTAAATGGGACTTTGCAGTAAGATGATGTACAAATACGTGGGAAAGCTAGTTGAAGACAAATGTCCAAATTCCTTTGTTTCTGTTCAATACATCAAATGCTAGGCCTGGCCCAGAAGGTTGCAAGGATTCTTCTAGAACTCACAAAAAAAAAATTATCCTGCTTACTAAGAGAGATTAACCAAGAAGGTCTGACTCTAGAGGGGCAGAGAGGATTAATAGAAGTAGGACTTAAAAAGCCTGCCTGCCCTTTCTGGTCTTGTGAAGACCAAGACAAGGGGGTGGGGCATGAGACATAGGAAGAGAAAGTCAAAGGGATCTTGCAGGTCCTCCTCATGGATCCTTGCCCCAGTAAGGAAATTCTGTGATGAAATGTTGGTGAAGACTCTCTTCCCACATGGGTATGGAAGGAGCCTGAAGTTATAGACAGCCTTGATTTAACAAGGGAAGCCCTAGTGATGTCAAGACAAGTAGTATTGGGATACAACGAGGACTGAAGTTACAACCTTGTTCAAACCTGAGAAGAGAGTGAGGACAATATACTGCACTGGACTGGCAAGGTAACGTCAAGGCTGTAGCATGACAAGCATACCCTCCAGTCAGCTTCAGTCAAAACTGAGGAGCAGGGAGGGGCACCCAGAACTGGATAGAGTCTAGAAAAGCAAACTCTGCTTCCTCCCTCTGAGAATCCAGAAACAGATCCCTGCAGCATGTCCGAAGGAGCACAGGACTGTCACCGTTTGCCAGTCTCTAGTCACTGACACCCAAGGTCCAACCTGAGGCCAAAGCATTTCTTTTAGACCCAAATGAGTCTCTGTGGCTCTCATTCTATCCAACTCCCTGTTTCAATAGCATGATAGGCAGAATAAGGGAGGTTGCATTAATCCACGGCCTTCCAACTCATGCCTCTGACATGAAGTTAGGCACAGATATTGCATAAATGATACTTTCAAACCAAATTGGCATAAAATCAGGGGTAGTAAAACTTAGAAGAGCTTCAAAGCTTACTTAGTACAGAGCTTCTACCCTATGAGTCTGTAAAATGCCACTCTGATTTTGTTCTTCTGGGTAGGACATGGCCTTCTTTGTTCTTTGTCATCAAGAGTTCATGCTCAAGTTTTTCCAATTGAAATTCACACTGACTTTAGGCTGGAAGACTTCAGAGGAATTCATTTCAGAGCACTGTATGAGAACTAAAGGTCCTCAATGAGGACCCTTAGATTTTTATGGTATGAAATACTGAGATGTCTGAAATTCCTCAGGGCTGCATCCCACTGCACTCTCAATTGGGATCATAACATTCTCTTTTCTACTCTATTATTGCATTTCTTAGCTTGCAGAACATGTACTTTGTTGAGAGAGGTCCGAGTAAGAGGTTTCTAATTTGTCTCAATCTTTTAAACAATCCTACTGAGCATCTGGGAGGTGTTTTCTTAAACGGGGTGGAGTAGGAGGGTGGAGGGTTGATGAGGAGGGGTTAGGATGGGGTTCTTTCAGTGTCTACTCCTTGTTCCTCGATGCTACTACTTCAGGAACATGGAGTCTCTTCTAAGTTCTTTCTCCTCTCTAGGTCTCCATCTCTCCAACTCCCTCAATCTCTCCCCACCCCCCTTGTTTTGAACTCATGGAGTCCTTTATTCTTCAAACCATTATTTTTGGGAATACATTTACTCAGTGTCTCCATTGAATTGAGAATATTTTGGCATTTAAAAAAATTTAAAGTCTGTATTTTTGCAGTTAGAGCCTCTTCCCTGGCAATATTGGTTTATTGTTCCAATATCCCTGAGTCAGTGAGTCTGGAAAGCAGTTTTTAAATACTGTTCCATTGTTCTCTGCTTTCTGTGTTAATTCTGTGCTGGGGCCATTTGCTGACTATTCAGTTTGCCATTGTTTCCATGTGGCTGATCCTGCTCAGGGGATCCTTCTCTGTCCCTACCCCACTTAGGATGGTAGAACACAATTGTATTGTAGGATACACAGGCGTGGGCTTTGTAGGTCCCTGATATTCAGACTGCAGCAGCTCCAGACTACATTTTATGCCAGGCAAGAAAATATGTCTTCTGCCTTCTAGACTGGCAGTGGTCTGTGGTACGCTACATGTGGTGGTTGGAGGGAAATCACCTAGTAAAGGATCTGTCCTCTACAAAATGACTGATGGGAAATATGTCAGCCCCCTTGGTATCATTTGAGTAGGTACTTGTGACCACTAGTTAGAACTGGAACCTAGTCCTCATTTTTCAGGATTAAGAGACTGCTTTCTTTCCACATTATCTCTATACATGGCCAAAGCTGAAGCTCCAGGTGGGAGAGGGAGCCCACAGAGCAGTTCCTTACACTGCATTTTGATAAATGAGTATATATATTTATATTTCTAAGATAATATTTTCATATAATATATTCTGATCCCTGCTTACCCCCTTGAACTCCACCCAGATCTTCCCCACCCCACCTCACAGCTGCTTGATAATTAACAGGAGCAGGATGGACTTATGTCTGAGGCACTAGACGTAGTAAACTAATTCATTCAAACAAGTCCAGGTTAGGGAGAAAGAGGTCCTCTGGGCTCCCTACTTTATCATGAAATGGAGTATATAATACTTACTATGTAGGAAAGAAAATTCAGGAGGGAACTTCATCTAAGTAAGTCACTTGTTGAAAACCTGTTTAAATTACAGTCCTATGCCCCTACCTTCAAAACTTGTTATAAACTTCTAACAGTGAAGAACAGACAATTCAATGGAGTGAAATCAAAAGCCAAGGAATATACTCAGTGAAATCTATTCGACTGAAGAAAAGAAGGCAATGAGACAGAAAAGGAGAGACTTTCTAACAACTGGAGCTTCAGCAGAAATATCTACATGTAAAGCAAGCAGACATGCAGGCAGAAGAAGAGAAAGAATCTTGACCTTTCACAGAAATGAGCTCGAATGGCTTATATGCCTGAATTTAAATCACAAACCTACAAAGCCTTTAAAAAACTTCTTGGGAAAAAAAAAAAAAAAACTTCTTGGAATGAAACCCCTCTGACCTTGGACTTGGTGATGAGCTTTTGGGGTGAATAAAAAAACAAGCCCACCAAGAAAATGGACTTTGTTAGCACTGAAAACTCACAGACAAGCCACGTGTGCATCTAATAATGGATGATCTAAAGTACATGAAGAAATCTTAAAACTCAACAGAAAGAAAACATCTTGTTTTTAAATTTGTGTGTGTGTGTGTGTGTGTGTGTGTGTGTGTGTGTGTGTGTGTGTGTGTGTGTATGTTTCTGAGGACAACTTTCAGGAGTTGGCTTTCTCCATTTGCAATGGGCCCCAAGCATGCAATGGACTTAGGCTGTCAGGCTGGTGGTTCCTAGAAAGAACACCACATTACAGTGGGCCTTCTGCAAGCCTGATTAACTGATTAAGACTTCAAAAACCAAGGGAACTTTGGAATGTTGCAAATCCAGAGCCAAATTATCTTGGGTAAATTTCTTGTGCTCTGAATAGCTATTTATTGCTCTTCTCTGTATGTGACTTAACGTCTTTGCTCTTTGCGACTATTAGGTAAATCCTTTGAAATGTACCAACAGTTCGCTAGCTCCCACCAGCAAAGGCTAAGAATGCTTTCTGATAGCTAAACAAAGAATTCACAGCTGAGGAATGCTAAATGGCTAAGAAGCACCTAAAGAAAGTTCAACATCTTTAGTCATAAGGGAAATGCAAATCAAAACAACCCTGAGATTCCACCTCACATCAGTCAGAATGTCTAAGATCAAAAACTCAGGTGACAGCAGATGCTGGCGAGGATGCGGAGAAAGAGGAACACTCCTCCATTGTTGGTGGGATTGCAGACTAGTACAACCACTCTGGAAATCAGTCTGGAGGTTCCTCAGAAAATTGGACATTGAACTACCTGAGGACCCAGCTATACCTCTCTTGGGCATATACCCAAAAGATGCCCCAACATATAACAAAGACACATGCTCCACTATGTTCATAGAGGCCTTATTTAAAATAGCCAGAAGCTGAAAGAACCCAGATGCCCTTCAACAGAGGAATGGATACAGAAAATGTGGTACATCTACACAATGGAATATTACTCAGCTATCAAAAACAACGACTTTTATGAAATTAGAGGCAAATGGTTGAACTGGAAATATCATCCTGAGTGAGCTAACCCAATCACAGAAAGACATACATGGTATGCACTCACTGATAAGTGGCTATTAGCCCAAATGCTTGAATTACCCTAGATGCCTAGAACAAATGAAACTCAAGATGGATGACCAAAATGTGAATGTTTCACTTCTTTTTTAAAAGGGGAACCAGAATACCCTTGGAGGGATTAGGGAGGCAAAGTTTAAAACAGAGGCTGAAGGAACACCCATTCAGAGCCTGCCCCACATGTGGCCCATACATATACAGTCACCAAACTAGATAAGATGGATGAAGCAAAGAAGTGCAGGCTGACAGGAATCAGATGTAGATCTCTCCTGAGAGAAACAGCCAGAATACAGCAAATACATAGGCGAATGCCAGCAGCAAACCACTGAACTGAGAAAGGGACCCCCGTTGAAGGAATCAGAGAAAGGACTGAAAGAGCTGAATGTGCTTGAGACCCCATAGGAACAACAATGCCATCCAACCAGAGCTTCCAGGGACTAAGCCACTACCCAAAAACTATACATGGACTGACCCTGGGCTCCAACCTCATAGGTAGCACTGAATAGCCTAGTAAGAGCACCAGGGGAAGGGGAAGCCCTTGGTCCTGCCAAGGCTGGACCCCCAGTGAACAGGATTGTTGCGGGGAGGGCAGTAATAGGGGGAGGATGGAGAGGGGAACACCTATATAGAAGGGGAGGGGGAGAGGTTAGGGGGATGTTGGACTGGAAACCGGGAAAGGGAATAACAATTGAAATGTAAATAAGAAATATCCAATTTAATAAAGATGGAGAAAAAAAAAAAAAAGAATGCTTTCTGATAGCATCTATAGCTGGAATTTCCCTGACTTCCCAGAAGTTATCTAACATTTCCACTAGGATCACTGAAAAGTGCTTTGTTGGTTATGATAAAAACTTCAGAAAACTGCTACCATGTCAGAACCAAAATTTGTTTGTGTGCCACGATCACTAATGTTTAGCTCTAGACTCAACCATCTCCTAGCTCCTTTGAGGTAAGAGTTGTGTTTTTATGGCAATCGTGGCAAATGCTTTTTACTGGTCGTGTCATTTCTCTGGCACTATCCCAATATTAAAATGAACAAAATATCTGAACAGATGACTTACTAAAGACAAACAAGTGACGAGCATGTGAAGAGTTGCCCTACATCATATGACACTAGGAAACTTCATGTGTTTTAGGGAAAAAACAAGCAAGCAAACTAACATGAACTGATGGTAACAAAGGCAAAGTGAACCCTCTCACCCAATGCTTTCAGTCACCATGGAAGACATAAATGCCCATATAACCCTGGGCATTTAACCAAACAAGCTGAGAACCTGTGTCCACACAAATCCTGCACACTAACATTATATCAGCTTTGTCCACAACTGCCAAACTCAGAGAACACTTAGGTGTCATTTAATTGATGAATAAAGATCGACAGCTCCTTACTATGGAGCACCACTCAGTGACAAAGGAGTGAGCTATTATGAATTAGAAGATGCATAGACTTTTAAAATGCATCTTCCTAATTGAAAGGAGCCAGTCTGAGGAACCACCAGCTGCCTGGTATGACAATAGTGGCAGTAAAGGTATAAACAGTTCTTTGGGTGGACAGAGGAGGAGCAGGGTTGTTAAGCGTCCTGTACATTGCAATGATGGATACAGGGCAGGATGTACTTGTCAAACCCATAGGAGCAACGAGGAGGGACTTGGGGAAGTGATGGAATTACAGCGGTTCTGAACTAAGTAATGAACTAATCCATTCACAGGTTCAGAATTTGATGGGCTTTTGGGAACAGATAATAATTGGGAAGTAGGATCTAGTTTTTAAAAAGTAGGGCTGCATTCTGTTATTCCACTGTCTTTTGCTGACTGGATATCACTGGAAAGCAGAGTACTCTGCTTTACCAGTTGTCCAAGCAGAAATGGGTTAAAACATTTGAAACAGTCAAAATAGGCCCCTTTTTTGTATCTGTTTGTATTACAAATGTTAATTATGTTCCCCAAAATCTGCTTACAAAAGAACATTTGCATTTAGCTTCTGGGGCTCTATCCCCAGTTGGTTCTGATTGGTAAATAAAGCCAATAACTGATGAGGGGGGGGGATGGGATTAGGGAGAAAGAGAACAAGAGATCCACCAAGCCAGGGGAGGATGGAGGAGAGACAGCATGCCTGAGGAGAGTGCAGGACAGAGCAACCTAGCATAGCTGCCATGTGAAGGAGCAGGGAGAACATGGCCCAGAGGGCTGCTCAACTGGGCCCGGAGCAGCCAACATGGAGCACAGAGGTAGTAATAACTTGAGATTAACCGTATGGAGGTGGCCCAGTTATTGTGCTGTTTAAAGCATATTAAAATATAAAGGCTGTGTGTGTCTTCCATTCAGAAACATTAAACCACTGGGGCAGCTAGCGAACCTGCCGATGGGATTAATATTTATTTCTACACTTTTTCTTTTAAGTTGTTTTTCTAGGGTATTTTGTCACAGTGATGGAAAACTAGTATGAATAACTGTCATGAAAACCTGCAATCAAAAACAGGAAAACTGCTATCTCACATGAATGTTTTCTGTAGACATTTGCCCAGGCAACTGTCTGTTCAATTATGGTCATTCTCTGGACATGGAAGTGCATTTTCAAATTTCATCACTATGCTGCCTAGTGTCAGCTTTCCAAATAGCTGGGCTTCCCCAGTTTTCCTATGAATCAGCTGAGCTGAATATATTATGCTCCCCTTTTCTTGCTAAAAACAACTAACTCCTCACCTTAGGGACAACAACTGTATTTCTTAGTTTGCAAATCTATTCTGTATACAAAAAAAAATTTCTTTGCTTTATTTGTGTGTGTGTGTGTGTGTGAGTTTGTGTGGGTGTGTGTGTGTGTGTGTGTAGGCTGAAGGATAACTTACAGGAATCTGTGCTCTTTCTACCATGCGGGTCCTGGGGATCGGACTTAGGGCATCAGGCTTGGCTACAGACATCATCATCTACAGAGTCATTTCACTGGCCTTTCTAGAGGATGAAGGTTTAGGTTTAGATAGGGTCTATGCCTGGCTTTGTACTCAGAGCTCCACCTACTCCCATGTCCCAAGTGTTGGGATTTAAAGGTGCGCACCACCATGTCTAGCCCCCTTTGTTTAATTAAAAGTTTTTCCTTGGCTTCTACTGTAACCTCATTTGTGGTTTTGGGTCGGCGTTGATATAATCCTTAAGATGGTTGTGTAACAATCTTCATGTATGTAAGGGATTCTTGACATCTGCTGCTAAACCAATCTACATTGACTTCAGTTCTTTTCGTTGCTTTGGGCTCTCAAATGTAAGGTTGGTAAATTATCATATACATTTCGTTAGCATGAAAATAATTAAGCTACAAAAATTATACTCTAGACAAGTGGCTTTCAACCTTCCTAATACTGCAACCCTTTAGTAAAGTTCCTCAGGCTGGAGGGATGGCTCAGAGGTTAGAAACACAGACTACTACTCTTCCAGAGGTCCTGAGTTCAATTCCCAGCAGACACATGGCAGCTCACAACCATCTGTAATGGGATCCGATGCCCTCTTCTGGTGTGTCTGAAGGCAGCTACAGTGTACTCACATACATAAAATAAATAAATCTTAAAATTATTTTTATTCTTACTTCATAACTAATTTTACTGTTATGAATCATAATGTAAATATCTGATATGCAGGATATCCATGTGACCCTTGTGAAGGTGTCATTTGATCCTCAGATTACTTCTCTAGACATTAACTTGACATTCGTTTTCTAGTGGTCAAATATTTTTTAGGTGGTACTTTTTAAATGACTTGTACAACTACAGTAAAGGGTAGCCTTAATTTTTTATATTATATTTTATGTCTGTATATATTTGTATTTATGTGTATTTATGTGTGCCACGGTGCATATGCAAAAGTCAGAAGATTGGTGGGAGCTGGTTCTCTCTTTCGACTGTGTAGGTTCTGATGCCTGAACTCAGATCATCAGACATGGTGGCAAGCATCATTGCCACTGAGCCAAGACCTGTCTTTTAATAAAGTCATAAGTAATGCTCTATGTTATAAAGCAATTGGAACAAAGGAACTAATCAATGTGAGGGAAATCTACATCTCTCTTGATGTTATGCTAATCAACACATATCACATTATTAAAAGCAGAAGGTGCTAAATCCCTCAGGTTCCCATTTGAAAAAAAAATATAAAAGCTTTACCTTATTTTAATGTTTATTTTTCACAAAAAGTAAAAATAATTAGTTTACTTGGTGTGATACACTACATAATGGCTTCCTCATGATGCTTACAGGCTAATCTCTAGAGTAGCCGGTGTGATTTAAACAATCTTGAGTCGGGAGAATATCTTGACTTACCTAGTTGGGGTGACATAATATCTCAGGGCTTTCCAAAGAGGACACAGGAAGGGTAAGGGTCAGACAGAAAGGTGGGGTAGGAGGGGAGAAGACAGAGGTGAAGATGGTACATGGCTGCAGGAAGAGTCTGAGGCAACGGAGGTTGGAGACTGTAGAAAGCCAGTGAAGGAAAAAGCATGACTCCTCCCCTCATGCCTCCACATGTACAAGGCAAACACAACCCATGAGGTAGTAATTTTCACCATGTGACATTCTAAAATTAGGAAAAACAGTAACGAAAGTGTTCATGAGGGGCTAGTTCGCCCAGCAACTCAGGAGACTACCTAGGAGACCTGTGGTCTACATAGGACACAACTCATACTATAGGATAAATAAATCAACTAAATAAGTAACTTATAAAATCATATATACACATATTTTTTATAACTTGTATGTCCTGAAAACTGACTTCTGCTAAAGTCAAGAAATGCAAATATTTGTGAATACTTACACGTCAGAGTTTTCAGCAGGAAACACTAATTAGTAGATGAACTAAAGTGACTAAGGAATTAGATTCCTCACAGGAGCCAGCAGGCTGTATTTGGAAATGGTACCCGTTAGACTTCCAAATTCTTTTCTCTATGATGAGAATACATTTTAGTTTGTTCCAGTTACTATGACAAGATACCCAAACACACAAATCTTCAACAGAAAGTTGTTGAGATTCTAGAAGGTGGAACAATGTTAAGGTACAGGCAGGGGTAGTACCTGGAGAGAACTCATGGGATGCTTCATATGGGACATCTTCTTGCAGTGTCCTTACAGGCTCTGTCCTCATAATCCCTTTTCAAAGACCCTAGAAACACAAATGCCTTGAAGATCAGGCTTTAATATAGCAGTTTCTAGAGAAGACAAATGTGGTAGAGTGGATATATCCTGTGGCTCATGTGTTCTGTAAAGAAGCCACCTCCCTTAAGATGCACTCAGCTGGAAACAAGGAATGCATATGACCAGAAGTAAGGGGTAATGGCAGTGAGGTAATATTTAAGTAGGAAAGGAAATTCTCATGGGAGAGTTAGAGCCGACAGCGTTGGGAATGGGAGGTTATGAAGGCCATGAAACATGAAGCACATAAAGGTCCAGCATTCTAACTGTCTAGGGCTGTAGAGTTCACCCTGTACATCTCCATCACCCCACCTTCTTCTGGTTTACATTTGCTTACCAGCCACCACTCAGTGCTCCAGTTGTCTCCTTTTTCAACTGATTTGGCAAGGCTTCTCCTTTTATCATCATACAGTCTAGCAGAGATGATCTTTGCCCAGAGGCTATTTTTATTTTATACCTTTGTCTATATTTAGGTCTCAGCCTATATACTACCTCTTCCAAAAGCATTTCCTAACCATGGATGCCATTTGGACCTACTGTCACTTTTCATGTCCTCTGCACAAGTCCTTCAGAAAACACTTTCATGTATATCTTTCCATGCTACTGCTCATTTCTCCATCCATGATGGGGGCTTTGTGATGACAAGCTTTCCGATTTTACTCACTATGCGTTCCAGGTCTTAGAACAACACTAACACACTAAAGTCATACAAAGAAACCCCAGAAGATATCCCAACATCTTATTTTTCTCTATAATAACTGATGTGTGATTTTAGAACCACACAAAACCCTAAAGTTTACACATAGCTAGTGATATTCCAAACAAACTTGTCTATCCCTACACATGGGAGAGGTTTGCACCTGGAGACCTTGAAAGCAGTATTGCTTTGGGCTGCAAGTTGATTGCGCTTCCTAATTTTCTACTAATTAAGTGTATCAGAGGCTTTCCCCTAACCCTTTTCTCTCTGTTCTCAACACCCTGTCAGTCTGAGTATAATAAGAGACCGATTCCAACAGTAAATTAACCACAGCAAGTTTAACATGGAGGATTACTATTTAGATGACTTAACTTGAGTATTTAAGCTTCTATGGGAGAATAACCATGAAACAAAATAATTCTGCTGGGTACTATACAACTTAAGCAGAGTTCTTAAGGACAAATTCGCAAATATGTTGGGGTTTAGACCTGTGTGAAGAGGATATAGAAGGAGGACCTGTCCATTCCTGATCACAGAACAATCTTCTGTGGAGAAAGAGATAGGTACCACAATGGGATGAAGGTTTCAACAGATGCTGTCTCAGGTCTCAACTGCTGTGAAAAGATACCAGCAGGAGACACACTTTAGCTTTAGCATAGGAGACCTCAAAGACCATCCCCACAGTGACATTTCTTCCAACAAGGCCACAGGTATTAATAGTGTTACTCCCTATGGCTAAGCATTCAAATACATGGGTTTACAGTGGTCAAACCTACTCATACCACCACATTGTCTATGCTGGGAAGAGGTTGGCAAACAAAGTCCAAGGTTTTGGGTGAGTGGAGGCAGCCATGAGTTGACAGAAGGGATTGGGCCTGCAGAAGGGGTAAGGGATCTCTGCAAACATTGCTGGAATCAGGTGCTAGAGACACCACATTCTTTCTGCTAATTTAGTGGGCTTCCATCAATGGCCTAACACGCTCCAAAAGCTGCAAGGAGCAAAGGTCAAACAGCCATTTTACTAGAGCTGCTTGACATGTCTGCATGTCTGCATGTGTGTGTGCATGCATGGGTGTGTTGTGTCGTGTCTAAAAGGGAATGCGGCCGTAGCGATTTGGCTGGCAATATCAGATAAGCTGCTGAACCTACATTAAGGGCTTAAAAAAGTCCATAGCTAGGGCTGAAGAGATGGCATGTCAAAGGACCTGCCTGGGTTCAGTTTCCAACAACTATTTGGTGACTAACCACTACTTGTAACTCTAGTTCCATGGGATCTGATTCCTTCTGGCCTCTGGTGGCATTGCACACACATGGTGCAGAGACACAGAAATAAAAATCAGTAAGCCAAAAACAACAAAACAACAACAACAACAACAACAACAACAACAACAACACAACAGAAACCCCACAGCCAGAGAAGCCTATACTTGGCTGGCACCTAGTGCTGGAAGAGCTGCCTGACTGAAAGCCAGTTTGTGAGCCAGCAGAGCTGGAACCTGACCAGAAATGCTCCTTGCTTCTCTGTGGTGGCTCATCAGTGCCTTCCACTGGCAAAGCTCAATGTCAGGTTAGACAGGTGACCATCTTCAAAAGCCCAAATGGTCAGTTCATTTGGAGAAAGGCAATACATCATGGGTATGCAAGGCCTTCAAAGGTTCTTCCAGCACTTGGTCTTTAAATGACACCCACATAGAGTGAGGGTTCTTATAGCTGCATGTGTAGCCCATTCCCTTTCCCTAGGAGCCAGGTGCATAGCAGTGCTCAGTGGTGTCTGGCTACAGAAATGGCAAGGCTCCACATTGACCACTTGATTACCCTCTCTCAAATTGATCAACTTCCCTGTGCATTTTAAACTACTCCGAAGAGAACATCTACTTAAAAACAAAAAACAAAACAAAACAAAAATCCAACAAAACAAAGAAAAAAACTACTTAACACCTCCTCCCAAAATGGCAAACTTTTTTTTACCACCTTTCACAACAAAAGCCTTAAGTGGCATCCCTTCTCTCACATTGCAGATACTGTTGTTGAGTCCACATTCTCACCATGGCCACTTCTTAACCCGGTTTGAGTTCACAGCCTTCAGCTGGAGACTGAGGAGATGGCACGCCCTGGCAAGCACAATGGTTCATAGCACTCCACTCATAACCCTTGCAGTGCAGTGAAGGCTGTGGCCCTTGCTGTGGACTTCATAGCCGTGTACTTGGAGTCCTGCTTCCATCTTGTCTATCCTATCCCGCCAAGTCTTGTACTTTGCACTTGGGATGCCCTCTCACAGTCCTCTCTACAGTGTTGGCCTGTCTTCTTTCTCTAGCTAGAACTTACTTTTCTCACACTAACATGGGTTACTAAAAGGCCTATCTCAAAGCACCACCTTTTCCTTAAAAAACCACTCCTGTCATCTTATCTAAAGTGACAACTTACCGCTTCCACTGTGCTAGTCCTCATCCTCCTGAGCTTTGTTTGCCATCACAGTATGTCCACAAAATTCTGTCATTCAAAGCATGCTCTTCTTGTTCAAGACCTTTGTCTGTTTCTGTTGAATCTCCAGTACCTAATATTCTATCTAACAAAGAAAGTGTTTGATAAATAGGGTAAAATAAATTTTATGGAAAACCTGAATGTTAGTGAAACTTAAATATACTTCATTACATCCATATCCTTTAAAATTAGGCTATATAAACACATAAACCAAACAACAGATTGGGGATGTTTGTTTTACAACAGCTCAGTAGTTATGTCTGGAAGTCCACACACCACCAGCAGAGGTAACTTCCAAAAATATAGCTGTTTGTATGCTGTGTTTGGAGATATAAAGGATGAACTAGAATTTGCTAAGAATCACCTGCATTCTATGGTCTTTTTGACTTCCCTCGAGTCCCTTATAAATGTGGGTTGAACTTTATTTCAAAGTACTAGAATCCAATCTAGAGATACTACATAAATTAGTGACAATATACATTAGTTAAATAGTTATCTGAAACTGGTATCAGAAATGACAGGATTAAAAATCATATCAATCTTTGGTTACAATAGATAGAACATTTTTTGTACAGATGTAGACGGTTATATTCAGGCATTTGTAGTACATTTCTTAAGCACAAAGAGGTATCCACATAATAAATTTTGATGACACAATTAACAGTGGTTAGCATATGTATTTTTCATATTAAATAAGTTTACTGTGATGTTCTAGGTATGTGGGTTTATAGGTTTGTGCACCTATTTTTTTTTTTTTTTGCCTTAGGATTTGTCGGTATTTCATAATTATTTCCTAACTACCTTTTAAAGAAAACTAGAGCTTAAAGTCATTTTATCATTGTCTGATAATGAACTGTATATGTAACAAAGCATAGCAAAAATTCCTCTCCCAATGATTGGTTATATGATAACCTTTATAATCTAGTCTCTAATCATGCATATACAAACAGGCACACCCAGACCAAATGTGCCCAATTGCAGACACACATGCGTAAAAGCACTGACATAAAACTGGACTCAGTATAATTGTTGTTTAACCATTTTAACTCCTCATATTTTGGTCATAATGACTATAAAGAGCAGGAAAAATGGGACTTAAGGTGTATTTTAGATCAGCCATACTAGCTTAAAAATGCATGGATTCCTTAATCTGTTTTTATAATCTCTAGGTGATGAGGTCAGTTGATCAGAGAATGAGTTGGCAAGGCTAATGGGAAGCTTATGGTCAGATGAACTTTATGCAAACGAGGGCACCAAACCCATTTAGTGTTTCATAAATAATGGCTCTATCCTTAATGGGTAAGAAGTCAGTTATTGGAAATTGACTAGCAGTTACCATATTGAGATATATTTCAGTGAGAGCATGCTGTCAGCCACTCCTTAGTAAGCTTCAATCTTCTAGATGGAAAATAACCTCCCATGAGAGTTACAATGCCACCTGCTCCCAGACTGCCACTGGATCCAGAGACTTGAAGAATGGAGACATGAGAAGTAAACAACAGGCTGTGCTTTCATGTAGGCTGAGAACAGGACTTACTATTGAGAAGTCTATGAAGGGCAGGTGTATCTTGAGAGGGCAACAGTTGAGACTAGAAGATTGTATTAGAGCTAGGGGCAAGTCTGACTCATTAACCTTGAAAACTGGAATTGGGATACTTAGGTCATGCAATGTTTGTCCCAATCTGATGAGGGAGCAAACATTTTAACTTTTACTAGATAATTCTATGAGTCAATTACTGAAAAATAACCCAAATTTCACACTGAGGAATTAGGTAATCGAGAATCTGGAATTCTTCAGGAAGTTATCTTAATGTTAGATATAATCAAACCAAAAGCTAAAAATAGAATCTCTTCAAGCCATCTGGATTGAAAATTGCCAGGAAAACTGATTATATTTACAGACATAATTTGTGAGGTTGGCTATTACAAATCCTAATTTTTGCCACCCAAACTAAGTCACGTCATAACCCATGGCTCTAGTGAGATAATTCTAAACTCAGTCAATAGGTGCTTGGCTTTTTACTCATCTAAAAGTCACTGAACTTTGAATACTAGGTTTTTAATCTAAGTTCATTTTCTCTTAGTGACAAGGCCAGCAGGGGCCACAGGTTGCTATTTTTTCTGTGGAGGCAATGACTGATGCTACCCTCCCAATGAGGACTAATAGCTTGGCTGTGATGAATGGGACCTGTGATCATGAGCCCATTTTCTTAGACACACTTTGCCTGGAGAAAGTTTTAACCAGCTGAAGTCTAGTAAATACAAGATAGTAAAGCATCTTATAGCAACTAATGAAACTAGGAGTTAGTGTCTAACACAACCGTTAAACAATGGCTCCAATAGTTGTCCCTCAATTGCACCTAATAAAGGCACAATCTTTTTGGACTCCCCCCCCCCCAAAAAAAAAACACCAAACCAAATTTCCCTAGGCTCTGGTGTGCACGTAGGATAACCACCAACAAAAGCTTGGCTCATTCTCTTCTTGAACTGCCTTTTATTCTTGAGCACTCTTCTATAAGCCAGGTGAGAACCTTTACTGCCTTGAAAATGGAGTCTGCTCCTTTAATGGCTCAAGTCAGATGAATATAGATGCCTTCCAATAAGAAAGAATATGTTTTTGCCTAAGAGATGCTTTTCTTAGGAATGTTGCAAAAACCGTTTATGGGCCAACATCTTGAGGGGACTTTCTAAAACTCGATCAAGAACTCCCCCAGCCTCTCCTGTACCCCTCCATTTAGTCATCACAGTCACGATGTCTTCCTGTTTCGTTGGTGCACATATCTTGTGCCTCTTGCAAGAGTTGCACTGGAACAGTGAATGGTTTTGTATCACTCTACATCTTATCTTTAGTTACATTTCTCAGCCTTGTTTGATCTATAATTCTACCTTTAAAACACCAAGTTAGTAGGTCTAGACTAACACACAGAACATATTAACTCCACAGGTATTGATATCAGGCAGTATTCTCTTCGCAAACAGCACAAATCATATATACCAATATGCATGTTACAATTTTTTGTCCACGCTGTTTCAGAAACACCAGTAAGCCAATATAAACTACCACCAAACTATATGCCAAGAAAAATCTTTTAAGACCCAAATTTAATTTGCACTGCCTACCCTTTACAAACCACTGGTTGCTGGAGACAGTACATGAATAGTCATGAAAAACACAGGCTTTAGAATTGAGACCTGTGTCCAAATTTCAGCACTGTCCCATCAGTGAGATTCTGCACATCTTTCTCTTCAGGGTCTTCCCATTTTTCATTTTTAAAGCAGTAAAAGAAGAGTTCCTAGAAGCTCCAACGATCTAAGTCAACAGCAAGCTTTTGCATTTATCTTTTGCTTTAATGCTTAAATAATGCTGCTACACCTCATTTGCATGAAACTCTACACCATGCATATTAATTGTAGTATAATTATATACGCCCCTATCCTGGAAGGAGGGACTACTTTAGAAGACAATTTTTACTGAAATCTAATTAAGTAGATTGTGAGATTATAAATGATAAGAAATTATAATACCATTTGCCCATCAACTTAGTGCCACTTGCTATATAAATTTTTGCAGTTTCTAAAAGGTAGTATGTTTTGCCTTCCTATGGTCCAGATAGAATAAAGACGCTCAGAGAGCCAATAAGGTGTCTGTGTTGTTCACTTACACAGGCAAAGTGGCTTTTGTATCAGTTGTTTACGTGCACCAAATAAAGCTCCTGAATTAATACTATAGTGTCATCATCTTTAGTTTCTGAGAGTGAACGGTCTTGTACATGTTTTTGTTCATGGTGTCTCAGTTTTACTGTAGATTTTAACTTAGGAAGCTGAATGCTTCTAAGACTGGGAGCTACCTACTAACAGTAAAGCACAACTGGAATTCAGAGAGTGTCATATCCAACACACCAGATCCTACTAGGGCAGTCATTCAGCAATCACAACAGACAAATAATCTGGAGACTCAGGATTTTAATTTTTTCACACTGCAAGAACTGTGCACATTAAAACTTTATGCTCCATGAGCTGTACTTTATTAGAATGCTTAAACTTTACTTCAAGTAGAAACACAGCACACACTAACTACTTGGGAGCTTCTCATATACTGAGGCCCACTCAGGATCAAGTTAGACCCAAATAATAAGGATGAAATTACTTGTCATGTTTACAAATGTGCCATTTCTAAGAACATTAAAAGAAGTTTTGTTCAAGTTCTCCTAAGAGCTAGCTTTATGACCATTAAGCTCACTTTGTCATTTAGTGTCCTTATACTTTATTCAGAAAGGCGTAGGTATAAACCTTATACCTTCTGGAAAACTGACTTGGAATGGGAAACCATAAAATAAGGAAAAAAATTAAGTGTCAATCTTAACCACTTACCTTGTGTTCCTCACACTAAGAATTCTAGAGTATATGCTCCTTTAAATGGACATGTTCCAAAATAGTAGCCACCACCATCCTTGCTTCTTGCCTAGTGTTGATATCAGCAAATATGGGCCAAAAAACATGCAGAATTCCATACTAAGATACTTTTCACATTACATCTACTGCTTCATGCAAATTAAGCACAGTGACAGATTTCAATGGAAAGCCATATCCATTTGCAACACAAGACAGACATAAACTGTATATAGAGTACTAGCCTAGAATCAAACCAAGGTTCAAATCTTGGCTTGACCAACACTTGGTATAATGGCTAAGACAGAGGACACAACTAAATAAACAGCAGAAAGAACTCACACGTGACTGCTCACAGTAAGCACCTGTATGACTTGAGTACTTCTGCTCTCAGGACTAGAAATAATTTAGTTTCACTTTGACTTTTCTTCCTTACCAATAGAACACAAAGTACTCACTGCATAAAGAGGTACCATATAATGCAAAGCTTATGACACAAATGCTAGCAAAGAGGCTCTCCTTCTAAGACTGAGAGTGCCTTATGCTGTGTAAAACATGTAACATGAAAAAGTAGGCTGCTCTCAAAGGACAAGGCAGACAAGGGCACGATACTGTATTATTTGTTCAAAGTAGATATTCAAAATTAAACCCAAAGGGCCATTGTGTAGACTGAATATACTAAAATCTAAACCCAAATAGAGAAACTAACTATTCAAAACCTATAAGGTGTCAGTGAGGACGCTAGTTTCTGGAAGTTTACATACTATCTGTAGAGAATTGGTTCTCTCTTACCTAAGCCTATCCGTCTGTCTTGCATACTGAGGAAACAAGTCAGCCATACTTCACTGTTCTCAAGAGTCTCGCTGCAAAGGCATATTAAACCGGTGCCTTCCTGTCCTGTACTCACAACGGCCCCCGTACATGCATCCTTCAATTCCATTTGTAGTTAACTGACATAAAAGCCTTGCAATTACAGTCATTTTTTTTTTATTTTGTGAGGCTGTTTCCTAATTGTAGTAAACTTTCAATATTTAAACGACAATTAAAAATGCTGTCCCACAAAGAATGACAGCAAAGAATAACTGAATTAATGACATCATTTTTTATAGCTGGGAAGTTATCCATCTTTCCTAAAATTCAAGTCACAAAAACATCTCATCACATCATTCTTTTACAACATTTAGAGGATAAAAATGTCCATGACCGACTGCTGAGAAATACCAAATGCATCACAGGAATTTTGTAAGGTAGCAGAGCCAGCATTGCCCAACCAATAAATCTACTTTAACCCAGAAGCAAGCATCTACCAGAACAAGCAGCAAACCTTTATGTCCCTACATATACACCAAACCTGATCTGTACAGTCGAGCTGCCCTTACTTCCAAACTGTTAAAAGCAGCCTCCTCAGTAAAAATTCCAATTATACCGAAAGCAATTCTTCAGTGTTCCACTGTACCTGTGCAAATACAGCAAGGTGTATACTGGCCACACCTTCACTGCCTCATGTAAAGGTGGGAACATGTAGAGATTAAGATCATAAGACTTCAACCATTCAGTGCATATAAAAGCAAATTTAAATGCAACAAAACCAAGTCTAAAAGGAAAATTATAATCCAAGACGCGTGGGGAAAATATTTATGTGGAGCTTTTAATCCATATTAGAATTCAGTTATTGTAACTTCATAAATTTAACACAAACCATCTTCTGAGACATACATTCTAATAAGTATATCAACAGTATTGATATTTAATGGAGAGTTGGTTACTTGAACTCAGTAACATTTCATTTTTCTGACAGAAATCTAGTGGTTTTCCCCAATTACATATCTAAAACATTATCTTTTAAGAAAAAAAAGGAACAAAATTAAATAAAATGGAAGATAAAAATACTCTGAAGTTAAAGCAAACTATAATCCTTGGCAGATCAATCAGGTAGAAAACGTCAGTGATAGTTGGAAGCACAGAGTAACGGACACGAATCTCCAGCACAAAGCACATCTTTGAAAACACGAACATGACTCTTCAGAGGACAATGGATAGCTAAATATCCACGTTTGAAAAATATTGCTTAACACTTTCCAAAACACAGCTGCAAGAACTGAAGAATTCCTTCAAACTATCAAGGTAATCTATTTATTGCATCTTTAGATTGCATTTTGAAACAATTAATGGTGTACCACAGCTTCACCAAAATATATATTTAAACTGTGTGTGGGGTGTGGGGGATGTATTTATAAACAAATGGTAGAATGGATGTGCTTTTCAAAGGAACTGAATTAAATATAACCAGCTGCCACCTTTGTGCTCTGACATACTTCAGTTAGTGTGTATGTGAATACTAAATTCATTTATTTTGTCTACAATAAATGAAATAAAAACACCACCCTATACAATCCACTATTAGCAGTAAGTACAACAGCAAAAAATTATTGTACAATTTATACATACTAAAATATTTTCTTTCTCTAGAAATAACTCAGAGCAAAACCTAATCATCTTAGAACTTAATTTGGAAAACCTCAGATTACAATAGAGAAAAACAACTCAGGGTATGTACTGATGTCCAAACAAAGGTCCTTGGTCATAAGGCTGAGATAGTAAGTGCAAGTGGTAGGGTAAAGCATGCGCCAATTGTACGTCTGGGTCTTTGTATACTTATCAAACCTTTAAACAATACCAGCTAAGGAAATGTCACAAGCAGAGCAAGAGAACTGGGAATTTTGCATCTCTTTTGCCATTCTTGCTCCCCAACTTACACAATGCGCAAAGTGCTAGTAAGCAACACTACAGAAACACATTTACATCAACACTGAAGACCTGGGGAAATGAAATCCAACAATTTTATTTTAATGAGCTGTGTTTTCTAAATTTGTTTTATTTTTTTTCCTGTTTTCATACAATATTGAAAACAAAACGCGGCACATTCACATTTTCCCGAGGAACTGTAAAGATGATCTCTACAGGGATAACGTTGGAAAGCCTGAAGCTCAATCAACTGATGTTGAAAACTCTCAGAGGGAGTAGAGGCTTGATCTGAGTGGTCTATAACATGTACTGCAATTTAACAGAAGAGATGGTCGTCTTAATAGTATGATTTAAAAGAACTTCCCAGTCCATGCGAAGAGTACAGTCCAAGAATAAATCAAATTTCTGAATGCATTTTATGCTACGTATGTGTATACTTTGCGATCCTCAGGTGTTCGTGCCAAATATTCTCTCTCAATAAGTCCTTCAATACGTTTCTTAATAACAACTGGACTTGGTAAGAATCGAGCCTTCAGTTGCTGAGTTACCTAAAAAGAAAAGGTAAAGTCTAAATTTAACTAAAACACTTCCACATAAACAAACAAAAATCCCCATCTTTTACTAGAGCGGACATGCCACTTTAAAGCTAAAAAATTTAGTGACTGTACATCTAAATGGTGCCTTATACCTATAATCTTAAGCATTTGGGAATGTGAGGCCTCAACATAACAGATAAAAGAACTAGACAGGAAAAAGTACCAAATATTAAAGCTTTTACTTGAAAATTTACTGGATGTTTTAGAACACACTTCCATGTGTCAAAATATGGATGCTAATGAGGATCAGTTAGAGTTCAGCATTCTGAATACATACCAGCATATAATTTAATCATTTTGATGATATTATTAACTTCTGGGTTACCTTCCCAGTTCACAGAACCTAGTAGGACAATGTGTTTACAAGCAAAGGCTCTGGATCCAGACTGCTTGGGTTTAAATTCCTGATTATCTCAGTCAAGCAGCTCTAGGGTTTCAGAGACGAGTTGACAGATAACAATCCTTTACAGCAATGGCATGGCACCCAATACTAAGAGTAACTTCTGGCATTCTTTGCTCCAGCTACAGTCAGATCTTAAGTATGTTGCTACCAGTAATATGTTCAACTGTAGCAGCCAGTCTGTTAACATAATATATATCTACACACACACACACTTTCACAATTTTAACTGCAATGTAGGCTGTTTCGTTTTATAAAGGAAATTAAAAGTTGGTAATGATAATCAGTAACAGAACCAGAGAGAATCCAAACCTCTTTGTCCTCAAAGCTCACACTCATTTCAATAATCCACCCTGACTCATTAGCCAGATTTTCTTTTACTCTCGTACATGCAATTATTGGAAATTCTTTGACACGTGAAATTTTAGCACCCAACTGTACAACTACAATATATCATTCTTCCACAATTTCCATTCTAGTATCAAAACCCTTGTTCTTGGCAGGTTTCTTTTCCAACCTTACCCTCTCTGCATTTTCACAGTGCATTTACCCAACCCACTTATTAAAAAAATAACAACAAAAAAAAATCTTGCAACCACCCACTTGAAATTGCCAATCCTTAACTCTATCTTATAGACTGTGAATAGACAGACTTTACACTTATTCTTCTTCCTTACAGAGTCTAAATTGCAATCAACCTTCAAAAGTACCTCCAACTCTCAGTTTAAACTTCATAATCATCCATTAGCCTGTTCGAGCCAGAGTGCTGACCCTGGAATTTCTGATTCAGTAAGTCTGGGTGGACCAATGACCTCTATTTCTAAGACTCATGACATTAGTACAGCTGGCTTAAAAAGAACCCCTTTAAAACCAGTTTTCAAGGGTTCTTCTCAGTGTCATTCATTAAGCACTCTCATTGCTCCAGAATACAGAACTGTAGGGCTTTTTCTTGCATTTTTTTTTCTGTTGTTTTTTCCCCATGGTACTCCTGAACAATTTAACATGGACTCAGTTCTGACTATATTTCCATACAATGTGAGCTCCCAATTCAACATCTGGACTTCTCACTTTTTAACCAACTTTCAGTGCCACAATTGACTCCTGCCCAGGCATATGCCAGCACACAATAATAATTAACCATGCAAACCATTATTAATTAAGATATGGACCACTCTGTAGTTAAGGGGCTCAACTTCTGTCTACTTACTCAAGTGAGAAACTCAGGAGGCTAAAGTCATCCTCCTTATTTGCCATCATTGGTTAATGAACTGCCAGCTCTACCTCTCAAGTCTTAACTAGGTTAATGGTCCCTCATGGGTATTGGCTTCCTAACTTATGAAAAGCTCTTAAAAAAATGGTGACTATTACTAATGTTCAGAAACACAGGTGATTTGTTTATAAAGGCATACTGATATGCAGGTATTTATGCACAGGATCTTGTTCTTGGTGAGCAGTGCTGTGTGACAATGACGTTGGCCCAGGCTTCCGGTGTCCTTACCTCTGCTACTAAAACATTGTGCTGCATCTTCTTCCTAGACTTCATTATCCGCACTATAGCAGCTTCTATCTCGTGTTTTCTGTCATCATCTACTTTCTGTCTTGTTTCTTTCCTTTCTGGGTCAGATTCACCTTGTTTGGCTGCAACTAAAATAGGAATAAGACCATTTATCAGATTTAGCTAATAATAAATGTAATTTAGTATTATTAAGAGAAAAATACATCTCAATTAGAATATGCACACAAGTAAACAAACAGTAACAAATATTCATGCTCACATCAATTAAGAATTATTCTTTTGCAAAATTTGAAGTTCGTTTTAGAGAGGAAAATAAAGTCGTCTTTTTTTTTTTTAAAAGAGAGTCTCATTATGTACCCCTGACTGGCCTAGAACCCTTAGACCAGTATGTCTTCAAACTCACAGAGTTTTACCTGCTTTGGCCTCCTGACTTCTGGGATTAAAACTGTATTGGATACATGCCTGGCTGACTAGAATAATCCCTATTCTAGAAGAACAAGGGAGTGGATAGCCTCAGTGATAACATTAGTAGTACACACTTTAAAAACTGTCCAGGACTTTCAGACCTCAACTCTTACTTTTCCTTCATGGCATCCAAGATTTATTTCAACAAAAATATTTCAGATAGGCAAGGATCTGTGGTCTCTAATTCATAAGACACTGTAAGAGAGGGAGGGAAGAGCAGGTGTTGTCAAGATTCTACCAGTTAAACAGAAAGAAAGCATCACTGGTGTATCAGAAAGGGAAACTGTTCTGTAGACCTTGCCAGTATCTCCTTAGATTTTATTATCTAACAAAATTCTTTGCATAATCTCATCATTATATCCACACTGTATTCCAAACTTTAGGAAAGCCTCACTCTGTCCTTTCTATTGTGTTTGAAATAACCAGTAACAGACATATAAAGAACTAATGTACAACTAATGCTATAATTGATATAATAAATAACAGAACCATTTGTTGTGCTATCTGGTCCTTTAAAAGGAGACAGTCATGAAACTTTCTGAATCAAAGCAGAAAATCTCAAAGAAACATGGCTGACTTATGCATAGACAGAGACATAAGATAGAAGATTTCTAATTTATAAGATCATTCTGGTATGCATAACTATTTAGCTACTTATAGGTAAAGTTTCTTGGTTAAGAACACTGCTTTCAGCCTGGTGAAAACGGCTCAGCGGTTAGGAGCACTGACTGCTCTTCCAGAGTTCCCGAGTTCAAATCCTAGTAACCAAAACTATCACAACCATCTGTAATGGGATCCAATGCCTTCCTTCTTCTGATGTGTCTGAAGAGGGGCAGCGTAACTACACATAAAATGAAGAAATAAATCTTTTAAAAAGGGGTGGGGGGCAAGCACTGCTAACCAAAAAATACTGCTTTCTGCTGGGGACATGGCTTAGTGTTAGAAGCACTTGGCCTAGGATGTGTAAGGCCCTGGATTACAGCCCAAGTATTTTATCTGTCTGTCTATCTACCCACCCATCCATCCATCTATCCTAATTATCTCTTTCTCACTCAGACACAGAGAGAGGCACGTGCATAAGAAAAAAAAAAAAAAACTGCATTCAGTATATTCAGTAGTATCTGCTAAGAAAAAAAGAGTAAAAGGTAATAAAAATAATCTACACAAAGAATTATTTCCCACACATGTTTAATGGAAAAAAATTAAAAGAAAGGAAGGTATGGGTTTATATTAAAAGAAATTAAATATAAGTGATAACATGAAAACATGGAAAGAATCACAGTTCTGAAAGGTAAGATGCAAAAGAAATCATTGAGACAATTGAAACTATAGAAATATAGATAGTATATACATTTTATGAAATTATTTTACTAGAGATACAGTATTTGAATGATGAAGGAAAACATCTTACTTCAAGGAGATATGTGTTCTGAGGTGTGTTTGTACTAATATTAACCTTGAAACCAGGTAGCAGAATGCTTTAATTCTAAACAATGAAGAAAAAAGGAAGGCTTTTTGCTACTTACAAACCAAAAATAAAAACCTTAACTGATTATACATACTAAATAGTATTTTTACTATCAACATGACAGGCTTTACTAAAAATTCTTCACCAATGGTGTTATTTATGCTTTTAAATTAAAAGTAATAATACTGGCTTTACAATTCCAAAACTTACCCTGTTTCTCATCTTAGGACCAAGTATATTTTTGTTGACAATGAAACTATTACTTTTTAAGAGGAAGAAACCCAGCAGATACAGAACTTTTCTATGTAAAATATACATAATTTTAAGAAGGAAATCTTAATTCCAGGTACCTGTTTGAATCTTGACTCTGTGTAGTTTGGATGTGAATTGATCATTAACTGTAAATATGTGGCCACTTTCTATCTCCTTGGACTTGGGTTCTTTTGTGAGGACCCGCTGTGTTGGTTTACCACAGGCGAGGGACTGGAGGGCTCTAACAAGTTCTCTTTCAGGGATATCAGTCTCTTGTTGAATTTCCTGAAAATTTCATTAGATTTAACATAATTAGATTTTCCTCACAAAGATTAAAAGTACATCAGTTAATCAGCAAATAAGTCAATCAAGCAATAGAGAAAGGTTAATGCTATGAAGGAATTAATTTACAATAAAGAATCCCTGAATATTATTACTTGCTACTAAAATCTTATTATTTGGACAAACTATAAATTGTTAAAAGGCACGGGCATTTCTGCTTCAAAAAGTACATAATAGGTTCTCTAAAAATGCCATCTGCAGGCACTACCAGGAACCTGACAGCATTCAGATAAAATAAACTACTACAATGGGCTCAGGAATATTTACTATATTCTAAATTTACTTACAGCATACTTTGTTCAAGTTTTCATTGAAAACAAACATCAGAATCTGGATCAACTATATTTACTGCCTCTGGGATCAAAATAAGATTTGACTACTGGAAATTAACATTAAAAGCAAAATCTAAGACATCTGTTCTGAGTTTTAATTGATAACTTTTGTCAATGTTATGATATGAATACAATGCTATATAGGTAAAATAAAATAAAAACACCCGGAGAAAGGCTTGTAATTTTTAACTCACTGTTATCATGTCAACGGGATAATTAAAAGAACTATACTCAAATGACTTAGTTCACACATGTGCTATGGAAATATAAGTTAAGTAAAAGAAAGAATTCTGTGAAATGCTATTTTACACATTTCTTTGTTTCAAATAATTACATGCTTACTACTGCTGCAGACATTACAAATACTAAATTAATAGGAAGCTAAATAGGTCTTATTTTAGACTACAGATAGTTAGTTATAACATATTTTAGATATACTTAAAAGAGCAGAAAACACTCTTAGGTAGAAACACAGCTGTGTCAAGTACAGATTTATTTCAAGAACTCTGTGTCTATTTCGCTGAATCTGAATTCTTTATACAGGTTTCAACTGTATCTCTATTTCTCTATCAATATGCTTAAATATTTCCCTCTAACTATTATGTATTACACATACCATGTGGTGTATGACTGCTATCAATTACAAATGAAAAACTTTTTCTTCCTAGATATAGCCCTGTATAGCCCTGGCTGTCCTTGAACTCAGAGATCTGCCTGCCTCTGTCTCTCTTGTGTTGGGATTAAAAGCATGCATCACCACAACCAGAATTGGATAGAAAGCCTTCCATTTCAATTATATCTGACATTAATGTCAAAATTAGCTTATACTTGAGACTCATAAAAATTTTTAAAAAGCATACTATAGAGTATTAATACAGGAATTACTAGCCATGCTGCTTTGCAAAAACAAATGTTAGTTATTAAAACTAAGACGTAAGCTACTATTTTATGTTCCTTGTAACTATTTTGGATTACAGTGAACTTTATTCAAGACCACCACCTCAAAAAGAAAAATAAAAACAACAAAACAACAACAACAAAAAAAAAACACCAAAATAATAAACTCTCAACAACTTTATTACTATGGATTAAATATGACACTACAAAATCTTCCCTGTCAGTTTTCAACAATCTTGGTAATGTTTTTAAATATTTTTATTACACTTATTTATTCCTGGGTTGGTGTGTGTGCACGTATTTGTCCCAATTCACTTGTAGAAGTTAGTCCTCAACTTCCTCTACCATGTGGGTCCCAAGGATCAACTTCAGATCAGCAGGCGTGGTGGCAAGCATATCTACCTGCAAGTACTTTTGCACTCTGTTTTCTCACCAGCCCAGACGGACTAGGTGACCAACAAGAAAGGGAGGAACAATAATGTGACACCAAGATCACAAAGATCACATAGTTTCTTCTTGGGAGCCCTAGGACTGCTCACTCTAGGACAAATGAGGCACTATGATGGAAGATGACCAAAAGGTCACGTAGAAAGGCCTATCTACATGGAAAGAAACTACAAACTATAGACTTTTACCAAAAGCAACAACCAACCTGCCCACCATGCAAAACCCCTTGGAAGCGCATCCCTCAAGCCCACTCTACAGTAGGTTTTCTAAGTTCAACCCGACATGTAAATACAACCTGTCAGGACCTTGAGCCGTCACTATGCAAGTGAGTCCTGCTAAGCACTCAACTGAGAAACACTGCGAGTGGATGCTTTAGGTCAGATCATTTAGGGATTTGGTATGTGGTGACACACCCACCTTACTGATTCCAAGACTCTCATAAGGTCAGCTTTCTCATTAAGTACTATAATGCCGCTAATCTCTGTAAAAAGAGCTGGCTAATGAAGCTTAAGTGATAGATGTTACATACAGTGTAAAATGCACGTTACCTGTCATGCATAGTCTCACATCACCTTAGATTTGAGGTATAGGGAACACGAAGGTTTTGAGGCCCATTACACTTCACAGAATTCTACACAGAAAACTCTGTATATGACATAGCTAAAACTGGCAATGTTAGAGGAATAATCTAATTAACTTCTACCTATAATTTGCTCATTGATAACAATGTATCCCAAGCTGGTTGAAAAAAGGAAGCTTCCTTCAACCATTAAAGTTAATACATCTATTCTATAGTAGCTTTGAAAAATGAATTTATATTTTTGCTTATCCCATCATACTTTTTAGTTCTCTATACATAGAGCTCTCAAAACTCAACCTTGATATTTATCATACATGAGACACTCTTCATAAAATGTTCACAAAAAAGTCTCAATTAAAAAATATGTATTAGATTCTAGGATAGCTAGAGCCACATAAAAGAGGCACTCGGCCTCAACTATGCCCCTCAAAACAAGCAAGCAAAAACCAAGCTAAACCCTACTGGATCTGGTGTATACATTCAGTCTGCAGAACACTGCCTAACATGCGGGATGACCTGGGGTTTGATCCTCAGCATCACATAAAACCTGATGTAGTGACTGATGCCTATAATCTCATCCTATTTCTATTTTCTACAGAATTCCATCGCTTAGATTTTTTTAGTTTTTTTGTATATTGTTTGGTTAAGATATACCCCATGTTTGCTTCATCAACAGAACTCCATGTAATTTCATATAATTTGTTATGAAAATTAGCATTACCCTTAGGAAGAATCTATTTGTTAAATATAAGGAAAAAAACTGTCTTGATTTGGCCACTGAACTAAAATATCTAAATTTCAAGCTTTAATGTATTATATAAAAATGACATTTTCTTAATATGTTTGCCAGAAAACAGAAACATAATGGCAAGTACCAAAATAGATGCTGAGTTTTAGCTTCTTGCTCTTAATTTCAAACTCATGTTTCCTTCCTATAAGTAATAGCTAAAAATTTGCTGTATTTTATGTATGTGAGTACACCATCACTGTCTTCAGAAGAGGGCATCAGATCCCATTACAGATGGTTGTGAGCCACCATGTGGTTGCTGGGAATTGAACTCAGGACCTCTGGAAGAGCAGTCAGTGCTCTTAACCACTGAGCCATCTCTCCAGTCCATATGAAGGCAATTTTAAAGGCTTTCAAAAAACATGTAAGACTTTACTTCAAAAAATTAAGATGATATTCATTCAACACCAAGCAACATTTATGCATATAGGAAAAGACTGGTTAAATTTAATGTAACCAGGCTTAAAGATGGCTGGGCAGTAAAGGTGCTTGCACCAAATTCTATCTTTGCTCCTCAGGGCCTGCATGGTAGGAGAGAAAAGAATCTTGCAAGTTGTTCTCTTTCACACACATTCTTTTTCACACACACACACACACACACACACACACACACACACACACACACACACACGCATAGAAAATAAATAAAAAGTATTAACTATATAAAAACCCTTGTTGGAAAGGTCTCACTAGTGTTGGGCTTTGAGGTTTCAAGAGACTAGTGCTCTCAGCTGTCCCTGTCACCATGCCTTTTCTCTGACATCATATACTCTAACTGCCTGAAACCGTAATTCCAATTACATGTTTTCTTTTATAAGTTGCCTTGGTCATGGTGTTTTGTTACAACACTTACAAAAGATGTGGCAAAACAATTGTGTCTGCAGTTCAGTGTGTGTGAGTGTGTGAGTATGTGAGTGTGTGTGTGTGTGTGTGTGTGTACAAATACACACATATATGAAGATCAACAAAACTGGCAAAAAGTACTTAGACTGTAGAAGGTATGCAGCATTTGGAGCTCTTGCCTTAGGGTACAGGTTGGACAGTTTCTTAAAAAGTTAAACATAGAATTCTGTGTGTTTGTGTGTATATGTCTAGGTAGTGTGTATATGTCTAGGTACATGCAAGTAGGTACGTAGAAGTCAAGGACAACCCTGGTGTAGTCTCTCACAGATCTATGGTTCATCTCCCCAGTACTTGGATTATGTGTGTGCGCCATGATACCCGGCTTTTAACATGGTGGTGGTGAAGGTGATCATACTCAGATAATGTAGTGACTTTGCTGACTGAGTTATCTTTCCAGTTTTATGTTTCTAGTCTTAAACAATCTGGTACCAACTCAAAAACTTGTATTAGTAAGTGAAATAATGGAGAAAATGTGGCAAATCCACATAGTAAAACATTGTTGAGCAGGAAGAAGAATCAGCTACTGGCACTATACATTAGGGATAAATTTGAAGGAAAAAGACAAGAACAAAAACAAACAAAAATCCCCAAACAAGGCAAAAACCACTTAGCTGTGAAATCTCAACACAAACAATATACATAATTACATTACATTTACATTAAATTCTTCAAAAGGCAAAACAACCCACAGAAATAATACATTAATCATTAGCTAACTGGCACCAAGATTAGAGGGAACTGACTACAGATTAAAAAAAAAAAAAAAAAAGAGGTAGTATTCATGATGATGATATGAAAGCTATCCCTCAATAATGTCAATGAAGAACAACAAAACAAAGCATGACCCAGGAATGGATTCAATGCCTAAATTTTATGCAGTTTTCCCTATTGGTATTCAAAGGGCATCTCTTAAAACTCCATCAAGACTCAAGTAACAAAAGTAAGAGAAAACAATAGCACTGGTCAAACATTATTGCTATAACCCATACCTCAAATGTGTATTTCTCTCTATTATTAAAAAGCATTAATATGGTCATCTGGAAAGTGGAGACTTGCAGTATGTGCTTCCGTGTATTAGAACCAGTTACTTGTGCACCGCCAACACCAACCTCAGATCCATCTTCCTGTTAAATTAAAAAAAAAAAAAAAAAAAAGACATTATCTCCTACCAGCTTTTGCCATATTTTCAGAAATAAATCCCAAAAGCTCCTCTGCTCTAATAAAATTATAACCCATTCCAATATAAACATGCTTAAACATACACAGGCATGCACACATGCACGCATGTACATGCCTCTTTATTAAGGAATTATCCCCGTTTCCCTACACAGTGAATACCTCAATATAGCCAAGAAAGTGATCATATACTTAAATATGGAAGTGCCATACACTTGTCAACTAAATAAAGTTCCTCATATATGTTAACTGCATATAAAAACAAGTTATACATGTAGTAAACAATACTAAAAATGTGACTCATTAAAAATAAGTCTAGGTTATATCTAGATTAAAAATTTTTGCTAAGCCTTGATTTTCAATTTTAAGGCAAATGGCCTTAAGAATAATTAGTCTACAAATCAAAACCTAAAAAACAAAAAAAACCTTACTAAAAAGAAACAAATTACTGGCACATTTTAAAAAAATTACTGTATGAATACATGCATGTCTTACAAGTCTCAAGTGCCAACCCCCTGGTTTTCATTTACCAGAAATAAGAAAAGACAGAATTTTAAAAAGGGGCACATGGCTTTGCTCTGTATGCCTTCCAGTCAATTCACGTTATACTATTTTCAGCAACAGGGTTTCTGGCTTAATCTTATAAACATAATACATAATTTCTTTAGTATTTTATTTTTAAAGAAGACATGCTCTTGATATTTTCAAATACAGTTGACAAATGAAAAAGTACACATAATAAGTAAAAAACGAAGATTTCCAACATAAGAGATGGGGAGTAACAGCTAATCCTAATCACACAGCAGTTCTGTATATGCATGTTAACTTGCCCTGCGTATTGAAACGTGTCAATATTTACCTTTTTAACTGGACCATAAAAGGTGGCATTGAGATCTGCAGAACCCATGTGATGCTGGAGTGTGAGCTGCCGACCACTGTGTTTGGCTAAATAGAACCTGTAGGAAAGCAAAATAGTTTTATAAAATCATTTGAAATTATAAATTGTAAGATAACAACCCTTAGCAAACAGATAAGAGATTAAAAGAGGAAGGCCTTAGGAATTAAGTTCTGTTCCTGCTTTTTAGCAGAAGAGAAAGTTAGGGGCAAAGTATGGGGTGTTGTTATAAGACCAATGCGACCTAACTAGGCAGCCACAGAGTAAATCATTTCTCCTGTATACTTTGACCAAGCCAACTCTTTAAGATTTTTCTACACAGCCTATCCTAAGGCAGTGATCAATACTAACATACACAAATGCTGAAGAAAGGACATCGATACTCTTCTCAAGTTTTATGCAATCTGTTCTTACATGCTAAAAGTTACTAATAAAAATTCTCCACAAGATGAGGTTTAAAGCCGCGCATATATATATATATATATATATATATATATATATATATATATAATTAGGACTACAAGAATTCAAATTTAGTTATTAATATTCAGAGAAAGAGTCTTCTTTAGGTGTTACCGTCTAAATATCTCAAAAGCATGTCTTGGAGCAGGTGGGATGTTGCACTTTGGTGTGGCTGACTGAGTAGGCCAATATCCCGTTGTGAGAACCCGGACTGTGAGATCAACTCCACCTAAAGATACCTATACAAATAGAAAGAGGTGAACTAGAGTCATTACCTACACATACAGGCCGTACTACATTATCAAAGTAGCCATATCAAAGTAGTTATCTTCATGACTAGAATCTTATAACGAAAATGATCTTCTTAATGATATTAGATCTGTTTAATCTTTCAAATAATTACAATTATTTGAAATGAACACATGATAACTCATTTAGACAAAACTGTATCTTTCATCTCTGCGTTTAACATTTTTACCACATTAAACTAACATTAGCTGTAGGTACAGCGTTATGCATCTCTTTTCAATAAACATCTATCTGTATGACAGATGTCAACTTCAGTAAAATACATACTACCATCACTCTCACCATTAGGCTTTCTGCCCTTGTTAAAAAAAACAAAAACAAAAACAAAGGACAAAATTAATATTTACAAATTCTTAAAATACTATAATCACAGGTATTATTAGATTAAAAAACAAAAAAACCTTAAGTATTTGTTTTTATGACTCTAAAAAGTAAATCAAAGAACCACTATGCTGGCTAGATTACAACAGGCCCAAAACCTTGAAAGAGTTATGTTCAGATTGAAGATCCACAATATTTTAACAAAATTCAAATTCAGGGAGCTCCATTTGGCCGACTCTGCTGCTATACAGCAACCGTTTCTAACACAGGAAATTGCTGAGAAGATTCGAAGTTTAAATTCTGTAGCATAAACAGTTACTTTTTAAGATGTTTTTATTTACTAGTTTTAATCATGTTATATGTCTGTATGACTTTGTGTGCTTGAGTGCAGTTGCCCTAGTAATACAGAGAAGGTGCCAGGGCCCTTGGAAGCAGTTACAGGCAGTTGTGAGCTGCCTCACATGGGCTCGGTACCAAAAAGCTCTTAGCCGCTGAGCCCGCTGTGCAGCTCCACCTGCTCTGACTGTGGAGTGGCTTTGAAGCATATGACACTGCCCGAGACACTAATAAGGAGGGACAGACCTTCAAAGTATAAAAACAAAGATCCAACATTTGAGATAAGAAATTAATGCAGGTCCTGTCAGAAGGACAAAATAGCAGCCCACAGAATGGGAAAATATCTTCACCAATCCCACATTCAACAGAGGGATGATATACAAAATCTACAAAGAACTCAAGAAACTAGACATCAACAACCAAATACCCTTATTTAAAAATGGGGTGCAAATATAAAGAGAATTCTTAACAGAGGAATCTAATGGACAAGAAACACTTGAAAAATGTTCAATACCCTTAGCCACTAGGGAAACGCAAATCAAAACAACTCTGAGAATCAATCTTACACCGGTCAGAATGGCTATGATCACAATTTCAAGTGACAGCTCATGTAGAACAGTGGGAACATTCCTCTACTGCTAGACAGAGTATAAACTTGTACAGTAACTTTGGAAATCAATTGGCGGTTTCTCAGAAACTTGGGCATAGTTCTACTCCAAGACCCAGCCACAGCACTCCTGAGTATATACACAAAAGATGCCCCACTCTACCACAGGACACTTGCTCAACTATATTCATAGCAGTTTTACAGCCAGAAAGTGGAAATAACTTAATGTCCCTCAACTGAAGAATGGATAAAGAAAATGTGGTACATTTACACAATGTTAATGGAATACTACTCAGCTGTTAAGAAATTTACAGGTAAATGGATGGAACTAGAAAAGATCATCTTGAGTGGGGTAACCTAGACCAAGAATATACTCACTTATAAGTAGACATTAGTGTAAGGTAAAAAATAACTATGTTACAATCATAGGCCCAAAGAAGGTAAGTAATAAGCAGGGGACTTGTCAACCTCACTAATTAGAATCGACATCATGGGTGTACAGAGGGAGGGGACTAGACAGGGAAGGGGATGGGAACATGAGGGATTAGGTGGTGAGGAAGACAGGAGTACTAGGAAAGACACCTGGAATGGAGGTCACATTGCTGAGACAAGCTAGAAACAGGGCAGTAAAACTCCCAGGAGGATATGGAGCCTGAACCAGCCATCTTTGGTACAACAATCCAGACACAAAACCTTTTGGCCTACAATTTGTGTTCAGGGGTGAAGATGGAACAGACACTGAGGGAGTGCCCAACCAATGATTGGTCCAGCATCTGAGACGCATGCCATGGGAAGAACCCCACCCCTGACACTATTAATAATATTCTGCTATACTCGCAAGTAGGAGCCTAGCATAACTGTCATCAGAGAGACTTCACCCAGCAACTGATGGAAACTGATGAAGAGACAGACCCAGTGCCAAACATTAAGTGGAGCTTGGGGAACCCTGTGGAAGAGGGGCAGGACTTTGTAGGAGCCAAAGAGGTTAAGGACACAAGAAAACCTACAAACCAACTAACCTGGGCCCACAGAGGCTCAATAGACTGAATTGCTGGAAGAGTCTACATGGGACTGACCAACCTAGGCCCTCTGCAAATGTTACAGTTGTGTAACTTCCTCCGTCTTCCTGTGGATGCCTAACAGCAGGAGCAGGGCCTGTTCTTGACTCTGCTGCCAGCCTTTGGGACCCTTTCCCCCTATTGTGTTGCCTCATCTAGAAGATGCACCTAGTCTTATTGCAACTTAATATGCCAAGGCTGGTTGACAGTTATGAGAGGGCTCACCTAAGGAGTAGATGAGAGAGGACTGGGAGGAAAGGAGAGAGGTGAAACTGAGGTCATAAAGTAAATAAATTAATTAACTTAAAAAAGTAATGCAGACTCTTACCCCCGTTGCCTGTAGATGTTGCCTGAACTCATCCATAGTTGTGTTTGAGATGCTCATATCCCTAAACATTCCTTCCAGTTTCGATGTGAATTGACATCCACACTCAGTCTATGGAAAAAGATCACAAATACGTACAAATAGCAAACTTTCCCGTGAGAAAGTGTAGAAACAAAGTCTTTTATGTTATTGCCATCTCTAATTATTCTTCTCAAAGTCTTTCTAGTGGTTGCTCTGAGTCTGTGGCTACTAAACTTTAGCATGTTTAAAAATAACTTAAGGATTTTAGTTTAAAACATAATTTCTAGGTTCCTCCAGATTCCACCATACTCAAGGGAGAGTAGAGTATACTGAAATGTCCTACAGACATCTCAAGTGACAATGACACAGATCAGTTTAGAAACTAGTCCATGCGACAGCGCTACACAACTTTGATGTTCTGTACCTTTAACACATGGAAACGAAGCCTATGCCCTGCTCAAAATGGCTACAACAGTGTGCGTGAACACCAGCATAGTGAGTCAACATCATTTGGAATCATGAATCAATTGCATTCATCTTAAATAAAGCTTACCTTTAATTTAGAAATCATATTTTTTTCAGAGTCATCAGAAACACTTTTATTTGTGAGCAGTCTTCTTGCCAGATGTTGTTTATAGTAACGTTCAAATACATCTTTTTCTTGCATAAACCTAAAAAGGACCATTGCCTTATCCAATATCGTTTCTACTTCCTGTTCTGTTAGCTGAAAAATTAATCAAAAGACAGTTCCGTTTTAAAACCACAATAATTGGTTAAGGGAATGAATGTGATCTGGGACTGTGCCCTATTCCACACACTGTTGTCCTCTCTACTGCACTGAAAGAATGGAGTGCTGCCACTCATATGGGACAGTCACTACTACAGGACTGAGCTAAGTAAAGGATAACCAAAAACAGATAAATTTATTGACAAGGGAAAGAGTAAAACTTTCTGCAGGAACTTGCACAGCCCCAAGAGTTTTGTTTTGTTTTTTTTTAATTCATTAAAAAACTCAAAATTGACAAACAAGTGGGTTTTTGTTAAATCCAAAGAATAGAGTCTTTACTTCATCTTTTAAATAAAGGAAAGAAAATAGCATAGAAGACTGTAGTATGCTTGTGATTTTAGAAATGAGAGATTAAACTAGACATTATTTCTTGGCAGTCAGTGATTTGTTTCTCACTCAGCTGCCTCTATAAAACCTGCAGCCTTTTGCTGCTTTTCTCCTGTCTCGAAATCTCTAAGTTGAGGTTTTAAAAGACCACACACAATCAAAATAGCTTATTTTGATTTTTCTATGGTTCCAAGTGAGCGCCCAAGGTCCCAGAGATGAAAATGAAAATTGAGCTTCAGTATGTAGAACTTTCAAAAGTTATTTCAGAATTCAGTACACCTTTTCCATTCCTCAGAACCAAGCCCTTCTTGATGCTCTATACCCAGAACCAGATAAAAACAGTGACAATCTGTAACTGCCAGCGAGTTCTCCAATTTGTCATTCCTCTCACTAATTTTCAGCTATAAAGGTAATCATTTTAAAACCTGTAGGTGTGATGTTTGTGCTTTTTCTTTTGGGGGTATTTTTTAAAATGACAATTATATAAGAATGCATATGTGAAATGTCAAGCAATCTTTAAGCGTGTCTAAGACGTTTAAAAGGAGTGTCTCAAGACCTGCACATAAGTGCAGCAAAGAGGCCTGCCTTTTTACATTTTTATCTGTAAAATATCTTACATTCATTTCCGAACTTTAAATCGCTGAGGAAAATCTACTGCACTTTAGATGCATTACTACTTACCCCTTTGACTCCCTTTTTCAGCTTATCATCAATAAATAATGAGAGGTATTCAGGAGACCTGGAGTTGAGGTTTAAGAAATACTCAAAGTCCCCAGCAATAGTCTGTTTAAAGAGTCGGTCATTATTGAAGGATTCTTGAAGGAAGCGATCAAACCTACTCTTCAGATCCAATAAGCCCTTCCAAATAAAAACAAATTTGGAAAATATTATAAAAATGTTCTTGTAAATAAAATACTCATGATCTAGCCTTACCCTAACATTGTTGGTAATTATGTGTCTGGAGATAATTTTACAGACTATTATTTTCCAATCTGTATATATGCTCAAGTGTTAGTAATGGAATGTTCTATCTTTCGCGTGTATAATATATCAGGAATACAGCAAGAGATGGCTCAGCAGGTAAATGTACTTTTTGGATCCCTGAAACCCTTATCACAGGAGGAAAGAAACGACTCTGCATATGCATATACCCCATCCCACCCCAGCACCCTGTGTAAATAAATGAAATGCACACATTTTAAGATGAAACAAACAAAACCCCTGCTTCTGCTTCTCCTAACCTTTTGTCTGGACCAAATACAGTAGCCAGAAAATAAATAAATAAAAAATAAAGCTTAAAAAGACTAATTATTCAAATTAAACCAACTTGGAATACAATTTAGTCAAAGTCCTGCTTAAAACAAAACATTTTGACATTTAAGCAATTAAAATACATCCTGGCTTTCCCTGTATTTAAATACTAACAAACCACAAAATATAGATCATTTTTATTATTCAGATTAAATAAATTAAACAGAGGCTGAGTTTTAGCTCCCTGAAACATATGTAGACATTCTGAACTATTCTAAAATAGTTAGCATAGGTATATAACACCTAACTTAGTAAAAATGATGCATCAAATATTTGTAAAATGCGTATCATGAATGTAAAACATCAGTCTACCTGGATATAGTCAACAGGATTCTTCCCTTCTCCTTCCTCAGAAACAAGGGCTTTTCCTTGTTCCCTCAAATAAGAACTCATACATTCACACATTGTCTTCAAACCATTTGGCACACGACTAAATAATTTGTACATACAAGCAAGGTCTAGAATCAGAAAATAAAGAGACTGGTTACATTAAAGATGAAGGTAAAAATTCCATTAAAGATTACGGTAAAAATTTCAATCTGTTCAAAAAAAGATGATCAATTACCACCATTTGCTGTCCACATGACTATAAAAAAATAGGTGTTAGTTGAAAGCTACAATTTATGAGCTTACAGTGCTTGGCTGGCTATGTTGAGAGCACTAATAAAGTGTTAGCATATTTTAACTTATACAGAAGGAACAGAACTCAAACAGCATACTAACCAATTCCTCTAAAATGACAAATAGTTATACATAATGTATCCTGTTACTCTAATGTAGAAAGTACATATATTACAAATGTCTACTAAAAGGTATAGTTAGAAGTTACAAGTAAAAATTTAAAACCAGTTAATATAGCTGAATTGTCAACCATTACAAAAATTAAACATATTAAAACATTACTATTACTACTACTACTACTATTACTCCACTGTATCTCATTGCAAATTTTAAATAAATTTACAACCTAAATATCTCCCCTCCCCCCAACTAGTATTTCTCACTGACATTGTCTGTATCTCTGTTTTAAAGACTGATTCACCACACTACACTGTTTCAATTTAGACTCGGGTCTTCACATTTTTTTCATATCATTTTTAACACCACCACAATGTGGAGCTAAAGTAATTTTCTTCCATATATCCAGTGTTTCTCTACAAAACTGTTTATTGGGACGCTATAATGTCAGAATTTTATGACATGAAAATTTTGTATTGTCATTAACTTTTGAAAATGGCATTAAAACAGCAGTTTCTAGGTCAGGGTTAGCTGACAGTTTTCTATTCAGCATCAAACAATAAATATTTTAGGCTAATGAGTCATATGATCAATCTGACATAAAATCAGTTTTGTCATCACAGTAAGCAATCTATTTTGGACTTTGTAAGAGCAAATTAGTGGGGCTGGGGATTTAGCTCAGTGGTAGAAGCGCTTGCCTAGCAAGTGCAAGGCCCTGGGTTCTGTCCTCAGCTCCGGGAAAAAAAAAAAAAAGAGCAAATTAGTATCTATATTTAATGTTGGTGTATTCTAAAAACAGTGAGCAAAGTTTACATAAAAGATCACTAATATCTGTTTTACTGAATTATTCACAAGTTAAAATCTATAATTCATTTTAGAGTAATCAATGTATAGCAAATCATGTTATACATTATAATCAAAACTCTATTAATCATTACAAAGTACAATAGCAATTTATAAACTAGAGAATGCTTTGCATGCCAAATATCTGAAGTAAACTGTTTCTAATGTCTACTTTGTTCCTACATCTTAAGTTTTACTCATCTGTACATTTGTTATATATTAATCAATACAATCTCACTGAATTGTTTGTTCTCATGTTAAATACATGGGATAGTAAAAAATGTGAGCACTTAACTGAAAATATATGGCATTGAAAAATCATGTATTATTCCTCAATACTTAATTAAAAATAAGCCAATAATATGAGATGCCATTTGAACTTACTGATTCATACTGTTTTATGTATCTAATGATCAATGTACATTTATCTTCCCTTTGTATCTTTCACTTTCTGATTTATGAGAATGATGATGAAACTGTGTCCGACAACAACTGTTCATGAGCCACGTGCCCACAATGAACACACTCTTCATTTATGCTTCTAGTGGTAGGGGAGGGAAGTTAAAGGCAATTTAAAAATCTAATTTAGAATCATAGGTAGCTAGCTACCTGCTAAGAACATTAAGAACTAGAGCAAAATCATGTATGGTAAGCGGCTACTCTGCTATTTAGAGTGCTTGCTGTAATGGGCATGCCAAGTAGTTGCAAACAAATGTCCACACGGCTTCTCCACACGGCTTCCAGAAATACTGTTGTTCAAGCACGCCCAGCTCCTAAGCGCCACTTCCACAATGTAGTTCATGTAACAGTCAAGCTTTGGTGTCACTGTCAGGGGTTACTTTCCCACTATAGCAGCACATTAACCTAAAGTATGTGTTATCTAGCCCTTGGCAAGGTGCTTGCTAGGAGCCTGAGAAAGGAGGATTCAGGGTGTAATATCCTGATGACCTGAGTTCAATTCCCAGAACTCAGATGATGGCATGATAGAATTGACTTCCACAGGTTGTTCTCTTGACTTCCGAACAATTGTATATGTGTGTATACGCATACACATTCAATATCATAAACGCCAGTAAAACTAAGTCAGATTACATCTCCCTTACACAAATATCCAAGAGTACTATATTTGAGAAGACATAAACTAGGAGACTTTTGTTTCCTCAAAATACTAATAGAAACAATAAATTTAGATATAGCTTTTTAGGAACTTGCCACATACTTAAAACTCTTAACTAAAACCACAAGTCAAGGATTCCATCAGAGACTAAAAGGGTAATTCTTGCCTGTCAGTATTTCTCTAACACCTGCCTTTCTGTGTCTTGTCTCTGGATATTTCTGTCAAAAAACAAAACAAAACAAAACAAAACAACAACAACAACAACAAAAAACCCCCAAAACTAACAATAAAACCCTTTCTCGTTCCTTATCTAGCTCACACAAATAGGTAGTATATTTTCTTTTACTAACAGTAAATAGCTAGAATACTGCTAAGGAAGAAAAATCATGGCTATTAAAAAGATCATCGTCACTGTCATATAAAATGAAAGCTTCAAAGCAAAATACCAGAAACCAAGAATTTCTTACAGAATACCCAATCATTTCATAACCTCTAAACATAAACATAGTAAATTAAAGTTAAGAATGATCACTACAATTATGATTATGTCAAAAAATTGTTTTGTTTTACTACTTGTCTACTAGTTTTTTTTAAAATACTCTTTTACAGAACGTAAGAGTATGCACAAACACACAAATGCTCCAACCTTGTAAGAAAATATGTGAGACTTTAGCACTCAAACTCATTAGTATTTCAAAAAGTATAGGAGTGCAGTAGGAACCCACTGGCCTACGATTAAATATTGAACTTCATCTTCTGCAAACATGAAATGAGGGAACAAATTTTTATATTTATATATAAAATTTATATAGCAGGGGGCAAATGTAACTGAATACTCTAGATATGGATCATTTTCATGACTAATACAATAAAAAGCTTTATCCCGACCCCAGTGCTAACTAGGATAAGTTATTACTATAAAACACTGCTTTTTGAAAGCTGACATGCATTAAGTTAGAATGACCTTTAACTGATAACACTTACCTTCTGTCTTCCCATTTTTCAGCATATGTACTAGCCCAGAATTTTCCATTTCTACAATAGTCTTCATGTGCTTGGAAATGAGTTCCCTCTCCACCACCTTCACAATAGGCTCTTCTGTGGATTTGTCGAGGCAGTGCATCACCCGCTCTATTTCCTCATTAATCCTAGCTTCTACTTTCTTTATATATACTGAAGCACTGTTTTCTGCTAAAAATTTCTGGCTTTCCATCTACAATTAAGAGTTAAAAAAAAAAAACTTAATAAAAAATGAGTTTCTGTTCTAACAGGGTTTTTATAACATTTACAACGAATCATACCAATGTTAGATGTCTTTAACTGCCAATGCCATTTCATGCAGTTTCTTATCATACTAAGTTAGTCTTTAAAGCTTTTATTTACAGAAAACTAAATTAACACATTATCTTTAAGTAGTGTTTTAAAGATCGGCTAGTATACTTCAAATTCAAGCATCTGACCTAAGTCAGGAGGGAAGCTTCTCCCATTTACTATTGTAAACTTTAACTGGAAAGATTCACTGTCATAAACTTTGCTGACACACCATTATTACTGAAGTTTTTCTGCTACTCAATTCTATAGCTTAAAGAACACATACTCAATATGAGAAAAATTAACTTTTAAATAATTACTCATCTTGTCTGCTTTGTCCTTACCAGTTTCAGAGTTACTGATGTCATCTCAATAGATTTTAACCTACCTAATAGTACCATTAATACATCTAAAGATATATACAGATACATAACATGATATACAAAAAAATAAGTATCGCACTCTACCTAGCAGAAGTAGTTTTCACTTTTAAAGTCAAGTTCCTAAGAACAGACTTTAATACATTAAACAACAATCTTGGTGAGAGCATCTTCAATCATAATAAAAAAACTGTGTGTTTCTAAGTATACCTGTAATATGAATGTAACTACAATGTATTTTAGAGACGAAAGAAAATAACACTAAAACCAGCTAATACATTATTCAAAAATAATTTTAATTTAAAATTATAAACTCATAAAGCATGACCCAGTCTCTCCTGTGCAGTCACAAAGATCTTTCTAATGGCTGGCTGGCTATGAGCCAATTTGGAAGAAAGCAGCAACTCCATTTTTTTTGTTTATGGGTAAATTATCAAACACTGTTTTAATACACATTTAATGGTTCTTATGAATGAATTACTTAACTTCCAAGTTGGCAATAATTTTATATTGATTTATTTTTAAAGTCATAGTATCAGTATAGAAACTTAGTAATGTAGTTGGGTACCACTATATTTCCTCTGTAAAACAGTTGTTTTAAGGAAGGATGCCTGGCTATTCTTACGGCTACTCATACATTTGTCAGTACTCAGTGTTGTTGCTACAATTCATTATTAATTGTTCTAATATGACCTCACTGTTAGAATTTAATTGGTTTCGAACACAGGCGATTTTACTTGCTTTTCTAATTAGTAACCTTTAAGTTAGAAAAATATGCCATATGGAATCACATATTGCTAATACTGTATCAGTTAACTGATAGCTAAAAAGCCTGGTGATATGTGAAATTTACAGTAATTAGATAAATACAATAAAGTCTTATGATACTTCTCAGCTCGTGCTTTTTAACATAATTTTAAAGTGGAAAATTTTCAATTATTATTAATAAACACCTCACTGGTGTGTCAGAAGAATGAATGTATGTATGTATGTATGTATGTATGTATGTATGTATGTATGTATGTATATTGAAGTATCCCCTCACCAATGAATGAGTTCTACTCAAAACAGGTCAAATGTTCAGATTAAGTAAATTCAGTGAATGTTATGATCATCATAAAAGAGCATTTATCTATTCAGTCACAGATTACCTGAAAAAATTCTGCAGACATTTCCAAAAAAGGAGCCTCAAAATCTTCCTCATAGACTGATCTTCCTTCAAGACCTAAAATCATTAACATCTGGCAAGCATTTCTTATTGCTCCTCTGTCAAAAGAAGTTAAATTACTTAATAATCAAATATGTTAAAGACATGCAAAAGTTGAAATACCTTTATAACATTTAGCTTTTATCAATGTGACCAGTCTTCCATAAGTGTTCAAAAGTTCAACATTGGTCTGCATAACATACTGAGACCATGCTTCTAAGATACAATGAGAGAATGCAGATCTGCATTGGCAGCACACCTGCCTAGCTTAAGCAAAATCCTAGGTTCAATCTCATTTAAACTAAGACAATGAAATATAAAATAAAAGGGGCAAAAAATTTAAAGAGTTCTTAAAGGAAAAAAGACTAAACTGACACAGCAAAAACAAAAGTGGGAAAAACTAAAATGGAAGACCAATTTTTAAAAATAAATAAATAAGCTTAAGATGGTGCCCTTAAATTCTAGGTAAGCAAAACAAAAAAAACAAAAACAAAAAAAAAAACAAACCAAAAAACCAACAAAAAACAAACAAAAAACAAACAAACAATGAAAGCCTTTTAAGATTTCAGTAACTGCTAAACATTCATGCTTTTAGTGTTTTAATGAAATTATGCCATCAACCAGTTCTTATGATATAAACTTGAAAAACCAAAACCAAATGTAAGGGTAAATGATATACCTGTCTACAACTTCTCCTTTCCTCTCTCTGGCAATCATATCCAATAAAGTTTGCCGAAGATGATCCCTAATACACCCATACCGTACAACTTGATCTCGAAAAATTATTAATCCCAAATTGTAGACATTTTCTACATTATTCTGTTGTACATATACACGGTCCTGCAGTTAAAACAAAATGTTAAGCAAAAATTATTGCATATATAAAATAATCTTCACAACCTAAAATAAAAATTGTTTTAAACATTTTGGAAATTTTTAGTACCTCTCAAGTTACATAAAGTTAAATCTTTATAATTTACCATGGTTACTAAATCAAATTTAAAAAGAACTTTTGTCTACTATACAGCTAAAATGGAAAGTACTAGTAACTGCAAAAAGTCTTTTTGTATCAGCTACGTGATAAGCCTATTGAACCAATGAAAGTATAAAGAACACCCAAAAACTTAAGTATAACTATATAAAATTAGTAATAATCTATTATAGCAAATGCCTGACATATATGGCTAGTTATCAAGACAAGGGCTGCAAGTATGAATGGCATGTTTTAAACAAGATCTTCAAGCAAATTAGTAGACTATAAGATAAAATACAATGAAGTATTTGCTGTGTGGCAATGCCAAGTTCTCACTGCAGTAGGAATCTCCCATTTGTTAACTACATTGTTGATTTTATGTAATACAGTAATAATGTAGCTCTAATCATAATTCTTTGTTACTTTAAAAAGACCCTTTACTTCTCTCAAAAGGAACAAGGTCTTAATAAAAAAAAAAATCACCCCCAAAGACAGATAATAAATACATTAAGAACTAATTTTAAATGTTATATTCTCAGAATTAGATCAAAGTGCAGTATGTTTAAAGTCCAACACTAGTAACTATCTATTGCAAAGAATGCAAATAAAATACTGTGCTTTTTACTTATACTTTAAAACCTCAAATTCAGACATTTTAAACATATTCTGAAAAATATCTGAAAGTTCAATTAAAGGAGTGCATTTCCTCAACATAGGGAAATACACATTTTAAATCTACTAGTAGTTCTCTTAGTAGTTATCTCTTGCCCAAGCACATAGAGTCAGCAGGAGTCTTCTCAGCTTGAGAGGCAGTCCATGGCACAAAGGGGGAAATCAATGGAGACACTCTTATGCCTGTCCTTTCACAGAGCTAGGAAGGGAGTCAGATCCTGCTAAGGACTTTACAATGGTTCACATCAGAAACCAACTCGTAAACACATCATCGTAAACACTCCCTTACAACTTTTCAGTCCTTGCAAGGAACAGCTATAAACTAGATTAATTAAGAAAAGCACTATTTGTTTAAAAATAACAAAGTCTAGCTATACCTTAACCAGGTGGTCTCCATATAACATGCCTCCCTCCAACTGCTAATTAAGGCCAAGGGTCCCATCATCTCTAACAGAGTTAAGGAGGTACTTGGGTCAACAAGGCCACAGATATTAAAACTTCAACCATTTTAGCAGTTTATCCTTTCCCTCCTGGTAGCTCAAAATCAGCAAGACACCCAATCGTTTACTAGGAATATAAAAAGATCAAACTCAAAAAACTCTAGGCAAAAGCCTGTCTAGAGGCGCAAAAACCCACTATGCCTTAGTAGTTTTTAATAAATTTAACCTAGGGGTTGGGGATTTAGCTCAGTGGTAGAGCGCTTGCCTAGGAAGCGCAAGGCCCTGGGTTCAGTCCCCAGCTCCGAGGGGGGGAAAAATTAACCTAAACAAGAGTCTAAAAATTCCCCTGTAAGTGGGCCAAATTGTTTCATTACTCAAGGTATGGTATTAAAAGTCATGCCACAGAGAAACAAATCATGGTATGTGGCTCCAGGGTCATGAAGTAATCAGTGTGCAAAAGAAGGAAAGCTTAAGCTCTACCATTCCTATCTAGTGTTTATTTTGAACAATGTTTGCTTTCAAAATTAAACAAGTGCTGAGGGTGGTAGCATATACCTAGACCCCCAACAACAGAATGCCCCTCACTAAGCTCTTCTTAGCTAGTCTGTCAGAACATGTTTGAACCGCCTTGACAGGCTTAATCACAAGGCAATGTCATTTATTAAAAATTAATAATAGTGTTTTCAAACAAGGTTATTTCAAGCATGAAATAGATAAGAGGTTAAAAGGGCTTAACACAATGAAGACAGAAGCAACGGTAAAAAGTCAAAGCACCAAATTCTACAGAATCAGGAAAAAAAAAGTCTAATTAACTCATAGTTTATAAAATGAACTTAGTATTTCCTCAATGCAACTCTGATTTCATTTTTTACAAAGGGCACCAAGTAAGGTGTAAAGTAGTAAGCTGTACACTTCCTGTGTGAATACGGTACTACCTACTGATAACTGGGTAGAAAAGCACAGGATGTATTCCTAAAAATCCTCACTTGGATGCCTTAAGCTCAATCATAGTTTCAACCACTGTACAGTGGGCTAAAAAAATCTTTCTCAACGCTGTGAAATTTTAAAATAATAACATTCTACTTGTTGAGAGAAAAATATCTTGTAATTTTTGCTCAGGAATTGCCCTATCAAAATACAAGATAAACTAAAGTGCACTGTTCTCCACTGTAAAATTTTATAATCAACAAGCAGGAGAAAAATAACACTAGAAACGAGTCTCTATTAGACTCGTTGGCGTTCAGAAGACATGTAGCATAAATGAGTTTAGTGAATAGATGGCTCAGTGGATAAGAACAGTTGCTGTTTTTCCAGAGAATCTGGGTTCAATTCCCAGCACAACACAGAGTCTGTAACTCCAATCTTGGAGATCTGACGCCCTCCTCTGCCACTGACAGGCACTGCACGACCATACTTGAAGGCACAAAAAGAGCACTGATTCAAGGAGCATCTTTCCATCAGTTCTGTCTGACATTTAATAACTATGACCGTCATGTCTGTTTCCTTATCTGTAAACATCTACCTCAAATGTCATCCATTTGCAATATTAACAATAGAAAGAACTGCCAAAGCTACCACTTTGCCTTCAAATTTAAAAATAAAAACCCACTATTAAAATGAAAAGCAAAGCTGGGTGTGGTGGCAGGTCTTGAATCCCAACACTCAGGACGCAGACAAGCAGACCTCTGAGCTTGAGGCCAGTCTGGCCTATAAAAAGTTCCGGGACAGCCAAGAGGACACAAGAGAATCACTGTACCAAAAACCTAAATAAATAAAATAAACACTCGACAACAGAACGAAACAAGAGCAACAAGTAAACACCAAACAAGCAAGCGGTGGTCAGAACGCAGAGGAGATGAACTCTTAGTACTGAACTGCAGGAGAGATGTGGAAAACAGCATCCAAGTTTGTCAAAAATTAAAACCAAAGTTAGCCTATGACCGAGCAGTCATATTTCTTGGTACATACCCAAAATACAGAAAGCAGAGCTGGAGGGACAATGTTCACAACAGCAATTTTCACAAGTTCTAAAAGTCACAATTAAAATGTGCATTGATGAATGGATGGGACAAACAAAATGTGGTTTACATATAAAATGAAGTATTATTCAGACTTAAAAAGCAAACAGGCATATTTTACAACATGGAGGAGCATGTGCTAAGTGAAAAAAGAAATCCTGTATTGCTCCACTTACATGTGGTACCCACAGCAGTCAAAATCATAGATGCAAAGAGCAGAATTGGGGATTGAGGGAGGTGGGAGGTACCGAGGGGGGGGGTTTCCAGTTTTGTAAGACGAACTCTACTGAGTGTTGTTACCATAATCAATTAAAATCTACACCACCACCAGAAACACACATACACACAGACCAGTGTTTAAAATCATCACCAAAACCTGGACTTACTGGGGCCAAGAGAGACAAGTACAGTTAAATCAGCACTAGGTACTACTGTAACTTAGTATCCCCAGTAGTCAGACACAATGATACAGGTTAGTACATGCCCGCTGGCACTCCAACAGGCAAAGGTTCTGAAGAAGAAAGACAACCAAACTGTCAATTATGAGATGGTTTCTTGAGTAAATCGCTGACCCGAGCCTAGCCATATCAAGGACCCCAATATTTCCGACCCTCGGGAACTGGCAAAGCCTTCCTCTGGTTAGAGTGTGAGTGCTGAGCTATCAACTTCAGCTTTCTGCTTTAGGATGGCTGCAGTCTGAGACCACTCCCCTACAAGAACCTCCTACCGAGATAAGACTCACTAAACTGCCTGCTCCCTTCCTTGTTCGCTGAACACTGTGCACCCGTCTTCTCCAAGAGCTATTGGTGATGGGTCTTCCTTAGAGCACAAGACCCATTCCATCTCAGCTTTTCTACAACTGGGTCTGTGTCCTTTCTGCATTCTCCCTTAGCTCAGTCAGATTTCCACAACTAAGCCATGGAGAAAATAAAACAAAATTCAAAACACAACAGAATAAAGAGATCGCAGCACTAAGATGCTAACTGGCAGACTTGCAGTCTAATAGGTCAAATATGACAATACGAAAAACAGTATGGCTAATACATCAGGCTTTTAGCTGAGATCTTAAAGGGGCTACAACCACTGTGTAGAAGGCTATAGCCGGGAGAGGGGCAGGGGGGCAAAAACTAAAAACATGTTAGCACTAAGAATGCCTTAATTCCACCAGATCATGTGTTCCTATTTGACCACCTACCTAAACAAAATTAAACTTTCTTTAGAAGAAGGTATCATCCATTGCCTCTAGTTTTTCACACAATACCAGCGGTCAATCCACAACTATTAATGCTGCTGTCCCTTGACAAAAAACAGCAAATAACTCAGCCTTGAATGTCTGAATGTTTTAACTAGGGTGTGTGTGGTGGGTGACAGGTGGGGTACAATGACATAACCCTGGAAGCCAGTGATTCATGCCTCTTACCTTACTCAGAAAGTGACTTCAAAAGAACCCAAAAACTTAAAAATGCCAAGGATACACTTTAAAGACATTTCAAGAAGATAAAGCAATTTAAATTTATATTTGCTTTGCAACACAACTAAAACTACTAAGTTAAAAGGAAAAAGACCATTACTCAGCAATTGGCAAAATGAACTGTCAAAAGCTGGAGTAAGAATATGAAAGATATGAGCGATCTGGTCAACAAACCTGACCAAACAAGCATCCATATAATTAATACTCCACCTACAATTCTAGGTCAAAAACTTTATCAAAGACTGCATTAAAAAGAGGACCAAAAACACTTGTTTACTTTTAGTTACACACATGTTCTAATTTTATTTCTGCTATAATAAAATACTATTATAAAAATCAACTTAGGTAGAAAAGTTATGAAAATGTATTTAAACTTGTAAATCCAGGTAGGTCCAGTCCTTCATTGTGAGGAAGTCAAGGCAGGAACTTCAGACAGCAACCATATTCGAGAACAGAGAAGAAGGAATGCATGCATGTTCGTTTGTTTGACTATAATTCTTTCATTCTTACAAAGTTCATTCAAGACCCCCTAGTGAGAAAAAAATGGTACCTCACATACTGGGCTGGATCTGACCAGTATCAATTAACTTAGGACAATTCCCCATGGGTATATTCAATCCCCCACGGGCAGGTTCACAAATGGACTCAAGACCCTCACTGAGACTTTTCCTAGTTGATTCTGGGTTGCATCAAGTTGAGAATTAAAGTTAGCCACTCCTAAAAACAAAACTAAAACAAAAAACTATTTTAAATTTGCATAGGCTTATGATTTGTCAACGGATGGCATAACTGCCAGGGTACCAGGTTTCAGAGCTTCTAAGTATTCCCATTATGGTTCTAAGAACTACTGATAACTGATCTTAGAAAATGACGTCTTCAGAGTGAGACTTTTACTATTATTTCAAACATATAAAGAAAGAAAAAATATTTTCAATGTTTTCAAAGATTGCCAAATTAGTAATGGGAAACCAGGATTAACTGTTTAAAAGGATTTCTACATTAGAAAACTGCTGATTGAAAAAGAACTGGAAAACACCTACTCATTATTGAATCTGTTGTCACAGCACAAAGGTGAATGTTAGTTCAACTCGGGGTTTACCACTAATTCTACCAGACCAATGGCTTGGCTTGTAAGATTGACTATAATATAACTAATACTCCAAAGTGAAACAGCAAAGTGGTGAAGACCACAGGCATGGAATGAAAAAAAGACATGGAATCATCTCACTACTCATGCCATATAGATACTGAATAATCTTGTTAGATCAATCTCTCTATCCCCAATTCTTAATCCCTATACCTTAAATTTCTTTATCCATAAAGTGAAGGCAATTTAATATTCAACTTGTGACCTGGGTATGTATATAAGTTAGTGGATAGAAAGGACTATGTAATAAGAGATATTTACTGTCATATACTAAGGGAAGTATTTTATTTTTATTGCTTAACTACTTTTAATAACTACTTTAAAACAATGATAAAACATATACTGTGAAGACTAAATGATAAAGTGCTTAAAATAGTGCCCTGCCCACACAATGGACTATGAATGTGCTGCCAGTTATCACTAAGTAGATGCCTTATCTACTTAACTGAGATGTATTCTTACACCAGGCTATCAATCTACTTTAAGAGTTCCTAAATTGTGGTCCACTTAATATCAACATAAATGCTTCCTGTTTACTTCCTTTTCACCAATCCCTACAAACTGTATCTTGCTGTTGCCTTTCAGTACTAAAATAGTTCAAAGCTTTAGAGCTGAAAGAACCCTGAAAATTTAATGATCTAACCAACATTCCCTTAACAATTCTACAGATGGCTTCATGCTCCCTTCCATACAAATAAAAGCAAATCTTGTGAGGTACATGAACACAAGCATGACCATCTCTAAGACAGAATCCAGAAATTCCAACCTTGCACTGAGTTTTCTGTATGAAAAAACAGGCTCACCCAGAGCATTAAGTAAGTGAAATAATGACAAAGCAGAAATTAAAGCTAAGACTCTCTTAATCATCATTAAGCATTTTCTCACTGCTTCAAACTTCCCACATACACTGGCAGCAGCACTTCACTCCAAAGTCAGCTTCATTCCATATACTTCATCAGGAAAGTTGTGGTCTAGGCACAAGCCCTGCACACAAGTTCGAACCGGATAGAATCCCAGCCCTAAACTGAGAAGGATAATGGACACAAAGCTCTACGCTTAGACAGAACTATTTGTAACTGGTGCCAAGGGAAAATCAGTCTTCTCCAATGGAGTGTCACTTAGGCATATAAACCATACTCCAGGAGAGGCCCCATACCCAACATAAAATGTACTTCAGGGTTTTTCTATGCATGTTTTGTTTTGTTAATTTTTTGTCTTATTTTTTGTTTTGATTTTATTTTTAAGTGAGAGAGAGCACAAAATCAACAAGGGAACATGAAGTTAGGTGGGTAGGATGTGGGAATAAGAATATGATCAAGGGGCTGGGGATTTAGCTCAGTGGTAGAGCGCTTACCTAGGAAGCGCAAGGCCCTGGGTTCGGTCCCCAGCTCCAAAAAAAAAAACCAAAAAAAAAAAAAAAAAAAAAGAATATGATCAAATATATGGAAAATTTTTTAAAAATTAAAAGACATACAAAAGCTGGTTGTGAGGCTCAGGCTCAGGTAGAGTAAAGGAAGGTCACTGTGATCTATGTAAGCCAAACCCTTCTGTTCCTCGGAGAATAAGGCAAAGTCAACTGGGAAATTATCAACACTTTCCTGTGCTTCCCGTTTTCAAAAGCAAAACATAATTTACTGGCTGGGATTATTGGCTATGGTTTCTGAGTACATTAGTGTGATTTTACCTTCCTATTAATTCCTTATCCCTGGTCCCTTAAGTGTTTTGTTTTCTTTCTCACCTATGCTTTGATACACTTTTAAGAGGTCGTGTTAAACATGTTATATAGGGATGACATCTTGTTAGTAGCTCTAGCTACTACCTCTACCTCTCCTCCCCAAGATAGAAATGGCTTTCTATTCCTTTAATGTTAACCTGGGTTGCTAAAGGGAGCCTATCAAACATTTATAAAAATTCTCCTTTGTTATTTATTTCAATAGTAGACAGAAAAAATAATGAAATAACTTCAACTATTAAATACATTATTCTATAAAATACTAAAATATGGTTAGGAATGTAGTTCAGTTGGTAGAGTACCTGCCTACCATGCATTAAAAACTTCAGGTTTCCTCCTCACTATCACAGACATGATAGCACACTCATACAATCCCAGAACCCAGGAGGTGAAGGCAAGGAGGGCCACGGTTTTCTTCTACTATATAATAAGTTTAAGGCCAACCTGGGTTATATGAGATTCTGTTTCAAAAAATTACAAATCCTCTCCTAATCACTAGTTTTCTGGATAATCTAAACTGAAAATGAAACTTCACCAAACTGTCTTAAAAGCTATACATGAGCAAACAATACACCCAATGCTGGAGGAAAGCCGAGTACTCAAGTGGACTTGCTCATCAGAGAAGACCAGAGTGTGGGTCCTAGCACCCACATAATTATGGATCACAAACAAATTAACTCCAGTTATAGGGGACCTGATGTTCCTTTCTGACCACCAAAGGCAGCAAGCAGGGACAGACAGACAGACACACACACACACAAATCTTAAAAAAAAAAAAAAAGAAAGAAAGTGAAAAAGTGAATTTAAATAAAGTAGTTACAAACGCTAATGCATTCACCAGCCAAACAGGTAATGCAAATCTCACATCTCCCCAGAAGTCTGAAGGATCTATGTGAAAGTGGGGTAGAAGATCTTTAAGAGCCAGAGGTAGTGGATCACTTAGGAAACTGTTTTCCAGATACAACAAAGATGAATATCATATGTGACAGTATGCACAAGTCCCAAATAAACTAAACCACATAAAGTCCCTGATTGGCATGAAGTCCCATCCCTAACTGAGGAACTACTGGCATTTGACTGCTCCTAAGAGAGGAAAACTCAAGTCAGCTTTAATGGCACCAATACCTGGTGCATCTACAACTACTCACACCACGAGTAGCTGGTTCGGCACAAACTGGACTTGATATACAGAGAAAAGCTGAGTCAGCAGGAAGGTCAGAGAGGATTCCGGAGGAGTTGAGGAAGGGGAATAAATATGATCAAAATACATTGTATAAAATTCTCAATGAATTAATAAAAAATAAAAGAATAATACATACTAATATTTCAATAATTACTTCAACATGTATACATTTTTCTTAATTTTAAAATGTCATTTCTGGTATATTTTAATTAAAAACACAATAGTACATGTATTTAAAAAGTTTGAGACAGGAAAATGAAGGATATAAAGATAAAAAATTTCTGGCTTATGGGAAGTAAAGATAATTCTTTCTGAATTTAAAATAAGACTTAGTAAGTACTTTGAAAAGGCAGTCAATTCAAAAAGATCGTATACTATACTGCTTGCCTGTGTCTAACCTGCACAAGGAGCTGGGCTAGATGTTGCAACACGAAATGGTTGTGTAGGCACTGTCCCTTTCCTCAATTCAGTCTAGCAGATAGACCATACAATAGGACAATAATCCACACTTTCTGAAGGTTTGCTTTTAGTTTGGCCCCAGATATTAAATGGAAAATTTTGGAAATAAACAATCCCCAAGTTGAAAATTATACAGCATTTTAAGTAAGGACATGAAACCTCACCATCTCGCTCTGACCTACCAGACTGAATCACTGCTCTGTCTGGAATGTCCACAGTGAATTAGCCAACACCTTACTACACCCAACCTCCACTTAGGAACTGGGTTTGCAGACCCACAAGTCACATGGCTGAAATTCTTTTATTCAAATAACTTTCATATTAATTATTAGCTCCAAATTAGTAAGTGATGAGATGCTGTGACTGTTGCTAAAGAACAGTTCTGAGCACAAAGGGAGCACACTTGTAACTTACAGGGCAAACCTCCTCAGAACACTAGCAAGAGCCTTTCATTCTCCTTGACACAGGCTGCTAACTCTGTGGCTGAGAAGGACCTTAAAGTCCTGATTCTCTTGACTCTGCCTTCCAAGTAGATCACAGACGGGTCACCACTAATTCCACCCCAGCTTTGACAAGAAATTTCAAAATTTAATTAGAACAAGGACAGTTTTCAAAACCTTTCAAAAAAAAGGATATGAGATTTCCAGAAAATTTAAGTGGTATGATTGGGGGAGGATGGGGCAGCGGGGGGCGGGGGGTGTTAGGAAAAACAACAACAAAACAAACAAAAACCCCCCAACAACAATGAAAATTCCTCTGGGAAAAATATTGTCTAATGGTGCTTTGAGACTAATTCATTCTCCCTCCTGCCCCCCCCCCCGTTACACTAATTTTAAAAAAAGGAAGATTGATCTTGGCCAATAGATAGGAACATACGAAATCAGATTCTAGCAAGGAAAGATGTAGGTAACTAGACAATTACAAGTTCACTTGGGAATGTCAAGTTTGAGGTGCCTTACAGACGATAAATGGTGCCATCAACTAAACAGATAGTGTTAGCCAAATCTCTTACAATAGTTATATATACAATTTGAAAATTGTGTACAGAAGCACAAAGAACTGTTAGGGTAAGTAGAAGAAAAAGTCAAAACGTCCAAAGATACCTTGATTTACTGAGGAAGAGAAGGATGTGGAAGAGGAGCAGTAGCTGAGAAGGAAGAAGCAGAAGGTTGGAGGCACACAGTGCTTTGTCACAGTAACCAGGGACCAATATATTAAAAGAAAAGTGCACCCATCTGTGCCAAATGCTGCTGAAAAGTAAGTAACAAGGGAGGAGGATTAGCAGTGCACTCTGAGTCCAGATGTAGAACTTCTCCATGGCGATCCCAGTAAGGACGAAACTGAACACTGAACAAAAACTGAGGTAGATACTGAACTGGGATATGTTTAGAGTGAATATAAAAACAGAGAGCAAGTTTCAACATTTGTTAATCAGACATTTACCTGAAAGGAAGATAAGGACCCTGAGAGAGCTGGGCAGTAGTAGTACAAGCCTTTATTCCTAGAGCTTGGGAGGCAGAAGCAGGCGGATCTCTGTGAGTGTGAGGCAAGCCTAGTCTACAAGGCAGGGTCTAGGACAGCCAGGGCAGTTACACAGAGAAATCCTATCTTGAGAAGCAAAACAAACAAGCAAGCAAAACAAAATAAAACAAAACCACCCCTGGAAGATGGTAGTTCATCAGAAAAATGTAGTTGAATTTTATCCAAAGCATGCATGGCTTGAACATGACAAACATTTATGGAATCAATAAAAACATTAGAACTCCCAAGCACTTAAGGGTACAAACCAGATAGTAGGAGATATGATCCCTGACACAGGTTAAAAAAAAAACAAAAAACTGGCCTATGTCAGAAGGAGATGTCTTCTGGCATTAATACAGGTGGAAAAAGAAAAGAAAGAAAGAAAAGGAAAAAGAAACACACAGGTCCTACCTGATCTTTTTTCTTTTCTGAGAGGGAGATAGTAAGTAAGACCTTTTCCAGGAAGGAAGCCAAAGGACAGAGCTGAAGACTGATGAGCAATAGTCAGGAAAGAACTCAAACCAGGGGAAAAAAAAAAGTCTAAAAGCCAGGCAAGGTAGAGGGCTACCAGAAGGTCTATGACAGTGGACAAGTCCTGACACTGATCCCTCTAGTATGAGGTTTCCTCTAATAGAGCATCTGAAATGGTAAGGTAAGTCACTGGATTCATCTAGTATTGTGCTACCATGTGCATTATCAAAAGCATTAAGGGATAAGAATCTACATTAGTTCACTTTAGCTGAGTTTATTACTAGGCCATGTTCTACAATACATGGTTCATCTAAACCCCAATAGTACCCAACTGTAATTTTTCACTCTAGAAATGAGCAAAATGTGGCATGAACTTACTGTGTGACATAGTCATGTAAAGACTAGAGCCAGTACGCAACCCTTGAGATTTCATTGTTTTAAAATGGAAATGAAACAAATTTTTAAAATTATTAAGCATAAATTTAAAAGTGCATTAAGAGACAATGGCTAAAAAATTCCAATTCCTGGTGGCTGTATACTTGTGTTAGACAGCTGTACTGAATTTAAAGGCTCACTCCTATTAAAGCTGCAAGGACAAGAGTAGCCAGCTTCCTTCACACTTGAATGTCAAACATTTGTTTTCACATGAGATCTCATTTATCCTCAAATTGTTAACACAAGCTGAACCTATAACCTGGAAGAATGTGACGCTCAAGAGACTAGTTACTCTGGTTGACCTTAGATTTCACCCCTGAAAAATAAGGTGGCCTCTCCCTCTTTGCCACTAGGAGACCTCATAAAATCTGCCTGAATTTATTCAGCAGAACAAAACAAACAAAACTTTTTTGCTTGTTCTCATTGAAAATATTTTCCAAATTGCTTTATTCTATTAAGAACTAAACTAGGACAAGCTTTTCTTTTCATATTGCATCTGAAGACCTGAAAACAAAACTGAAGAGAGTAAATTAAAGGCTTAAACTAAAATCATTGTCAATTCTCCAACATAAACACTGACAAGGGCTGGAGAGATAGCTCCATGGTCAAGAGCACTGGCTGTTTTTTTAGAGGACCTAGGTCAGATTAACAGTACCTACACTGTTTACAACTGTAACTTCTGTTTCACAGGATTCAAAGCTCTTTTCTGGCTTCCAAAGGCACTGCATGCACATGGTGAACAGACATACATGCAGGCAAAGCCAAAGACAGACATACATGAACATAAGCAAAGAAACAAAAAACATGGATAACAAGTCATTAGACTTACTAATTTTGTTGTAGCATAATAAGCTGAAATAATTTAGATTTATTCTGTAAGCATACAAGTATTTTTTAATTGAGAGTAAAAAAAATCTCAGGCTAGGTGCATAGCTTTAACCTGAACATTTGGGAGACAGGTGATCTCTGAGTTTGAGCTGTCCTAGTCTACAGGGTGATTTCCACTACAGGCAGGTTACAAAGAGAAACCCTGGAGAGAGGCAGAGAGGCAGGGAGGCAGGGAGGCAGGGAGAGAGGCAGGGAGGCAGGGAGGCAGGGAGGGAGGCAGCAAAGGAGGGGAGGGGGGAGGGAAGGAGGGAAATCCAAGGTTTCCCAAGCCATTTTTCTAAAGATCTTTTTTGACTGATAAAAAATGAAAACCAGCAACACCAATAAAGCACAGACTGACTGCAGTCATATACTGCAAGTATTTACAAAAGAGATGGACAGCAGCTATGAAAAAAATCTAAATACGAGGAACTTTCTACTATATGGGGAACTTTTGTCATTGAAAATATTTATAGCTATGTTTTATAAACTTAGAACATTTGGCTTTCAACACATATTGTCATTTAACTACCTTTACCTCAGGAAGAAGTATTAAGAACAGCTTTTTTAATACTTATTTTTTGAAGCACAATGCTAAATATTAAGAAAACATTGTTTTCCTCTCTTTTTCATATGCATGCTCAAACCTAATAATGCAGATGCATATGCCTGTGGAGGTCCAATTCTTTCTCTGCATTCTTTTGGGGGCAAGGTCTCTCAACCAAACTCAGAATTTGCCAATACAGACAGTGTAGCTACTTACATTTCTCTGGGGAGCCTACCTCCACCTTTTAAAGCTGGAACTACAGATGAGCCACCATACTCACTCAGCACTGGTATGGGTCCTGGGGAGCCAAACCCCAGCCTTCTTGCTTGCTTGCCAAGTGTTTACCACCGAGATGTCTCACCTCTCCAATTTTGTGCCTTTTCAGTGTTTTACTCTAATGTTATATGAGCGCACATGATTAGGATTTCACTGACACACAGGTAGCCTTTACAAAGGAAGTATTTTTACTTAGAATTAAAAAACCAGGACATGGAGAGATGGCTCGGTGGTAAAGAGTACTTGCTGCTCTTGCAGAGGACCTGAGTTTCGGTTCCTACTGCCCACATGGTGGCTCACAACTACCTGTACCCCAGTTCTTGGAAATAGATACAATGTCCTCTGACCTCTATGGTCACTGCAGTACATGGCATACATACAAACATGCAGAGAAACACTCCTATAGAAAACAGTCCTTAAAAAAAAAAAAAAAAAAAAAAGAAAAACAAAACCCCAAACTCCTGTCAACAAAAATCTAGCCAGCACTCAACTAAAATTGACAGAAAGTCGTTGCGTTTAAATGTTGGACTTTTTAAAAGAAAGAAAAGAAACACTCTACTTACCATATACATTAGTATGTCTCTAATCATCACCATGGCTGTTTGATGATCATTCCAAGCTTGATTTAGTGTTTGAAGAAAGTTGTTATTCAATGAATTTAGTACATCTTCTCGCACCTATTAACAGAACAGTTTATTAGTTTATTTACGCACATAAACACTCATACAAATACATGCACCTCTCCCACCTATACTATTTCATATAATCTCTCCACAGATACTATTTCTATCTCTCTATATACACTCTCTTTCTATATACCCTCTATTTCTCTCTCTACTTTTTTACTCTCTGCTTCACTTTTCTTCCTACTACTACCTGTCTATATTACCTATTTAGTTATTGCTTCTTCCACTAAAATTTAAATGCCTCCATGATGGCAGAATGCCTCTTTTAAGTGTTCTTCCTCTACAAATAATACAGTGTTTGGTGTATAGAAGATCATATCAACTATCAGTCACTTTAACAAGCTAGTATTTTCATGAAGTTCCCTCATATCTGAAAATGTCTTCTTAGTCCAATCATAACAAAAGACCACTATTTTTCCCTTTCCTAATCTACAAGCTAGCTACCACATTCTCCAGTTAACATTTCCTGCTGTTGCTATCAGCTCAATGAAAAGATTATTTGCCCAGAAAAACTTGTTCTATGCTTCTAACTTTAGAATGAAGTAATGTAGTTGAATCCCAAATTTGTATAATTCTTTGAAATTTCAGCTAGACCTTCATATCTGTATGTCCCACATCCACAGATTCAAGCAACAATTTATCAAATATTTGGGAGAAAACGCCTGTGTTCTAAAAATGTGCACACCTCTCATCCTTGTTATCATTCCCAAAACAACACAGCATAAAAGCCTTTTGAAACATCTGCACTCTAGTCACTGTATGTAACTTAGAAATGAGTTCAAGTACAGAGGAGCATCGATGGTATGTGCACGCAGATTTCACAATAAGGGAGCCAACCAAAACTTACAGAATTTGGTTGCTATGGGGGATAAGGAAGCAATCCAAGAGGACAAGAAAACAGTTCTATGCTGCCAACCTCCACAAATACTTAATTACAATGTCTTCCATGAACCAACACAATTCTCATTAACTCTAGTCTAAACAGTTTTGTAACACAAAACATATGTTAAACCTTGTCAGGTTAGGGAAAATCTCAAGCCATGGTGCATTTTTGAAATACATGAAGTAATGAATTCAGATATACATATCTATAAATCTGAGTTGTAAGTGCATATAAATAAAATGCCATTTCACAGGAGATTAATTAAGTGGGTAGAAGCAAAGATTAAACATATAGAATGCCCTCAACGTACAACAGATTAAAGCCAGGAAACATGTATGTATGTATGTATGTATGTATGTATGTATGTATGTATGTATGTATGTATGTTTGTCTGTCTGTCTGTCTGTCTTCCCTCCTTTCTTCCTTCCTTTCTTCCTTCCTTCCTTCCTTCCTTCCTTTCTTTCTTTCTTTCTTTCTTTCTTTCTTTCTTTCTTTCTTTCTATGCGTGTGTGTAAGGGGGTATAGGTGACACTTTGTCCATGTGGAGGTCACAAAATTGGTTGTAAAAGTTGGTTCTCTATATCCACCACATTAAGTCCTGGGGATTGAACTCAGAACATCAGACTTGACAGGAAGTACTATCTCATTTTTTTTCTTATATGCTGGAGAAAGGCAGCTATTACATTTTAATAATGGGATCATACATATAACCGACCCAATGTACAGTATGAAAACTACTAGGCGTAAACCCAGAAACTGGTCTATTTTAGTTTGTGCTTTAAGATTGAATACCTTAATTTTAAAGTATGGCCCCTAGATTTGCCCTACGAGTATGACTATGATCAAAAGAGGAAAAAAATGTTAGTTAACAGGGCTATGATAATGAAATACTTTCACACAACAGGGACAAATTTGTAAAATTATATATTCATGAGTAAATATATAACCTATACAAGTATTTTTTTTTCCCCCGGAGCTGGGGACCGAACCCAGGGCCTTGCGTTTGCTAGGCAAGCACTCTACCACTGAGCTAAGTCCCCAACCCCACCTATACAAGTATTAAGTCTAGAACTTGTAAGATGCAAAGTAGGGAACACATACATATCACATAAAAAAGCAGCATCTTGAAACAGTCTTCATCAAGCTTTTTATACTTCACAGGACTATTAAGGACCCAAGCACTGGGAGGAGACAGATGATCCTGAGTTCCAAAGATAGCTTTGGATTACATAGAAAGACCTTCACCAAACCAAAAACCTTACACAATCTACATATGAAAATCACATATTCCAAATACCAAAACATCTGGCCAATTATCGTTAAAAGTGAACAAACATTTTCTTCTTACTTTTCTTTCTCTTATTTTTGTTTATTTGAGACAGTTTCTTGGTATAGCCCTGACTTTCCTGGAACTAGCTTGGCAGATCAGCCTGGCCTAAACTCAGAAATCCAATTTGTTTCTGCCTCCTGAGTACTGGAGTTAAGGCCATGAGTTACACCTGACTGGGTATTCATTTCAAATTAGGAAGTTGTTCTTTAATGCACTTGACACATTTGTTCAACAAATGAAAAACTGACAATCTAATAAGAAGTTAGTATTACAAAATGTTCTAAAATGTACTGAATTATATACTTGAAAATGTATCAGCATATATTTCATATAATATAATGTTTACCATTCATATCAGTGTAGTGGTTTAATTGAGATGTTCTCCATAATTCTTGGACATGAGAATACTTAGTCACTTTTTGATGGCTGTAAGATTAGAAGTTTGTTCCTGCTGGAGAGAGTATGTTGCTGGAACCTACTTTGAGGATTCAAAAGCCATGTGCTGTTTCTAGAGAGCTCTTTCAAAGTTTCCTTTCTGCGGTCTGAGACATGAGCTATCTCAGTTGTTCTGGCCTCTGTGGCTGCTGTCATGTCTGCTGCCATGCTGTCCCATCATTATCAATCCTAAACCCTGGAACAATAAGCCCTAAATAAACTCTTCCCTTTATATGTTGCATTCGTCATGATGTTTTATTACAGTAACAGAAAAGTACCTATGATAAGCAGCCTCCGAGCAAAATTAAAAAGACATCAACCAGCATAGGCATCACAAATGATTATGCCATTTGCATCATTTTTCAAAAAACCAGACCGACAATCAGTTATAGTGAGCTTTTACCAGGTAGAAAATACCTGACTAAAATCTGTTTTATGATTGTTTTATTGATTAAAGACTTGTTGGGATACAAACCCAAGGTTTTCTGCAGGAGCAGCAAGTATTCTTAAGTCCTGACTTTTCTCCCCAGACCCATGATTATTTTTTAACAACTGGGCACATATGCAAAACCTAACAAAAAATGAAGTATCTTAGACACAGCTGTTATTCTATTCATATTTATTCCAGACTATATTGTAAGAAAATTCTTTTAACAATTTCCTACATAATTTTCCTTAAGTAATAAAAGTGAAAATATTTATTCAAATGCAAAAGTAAAAATAAGATTAAAATTAACTTTAATAAAAACTAACAGCTTTTTGAAGGAAGGTTAAGTTGACACAGAAACTAAAATGCACATTGTTAGTAAGTGACTTGTTTTCAAAATTAACATAAAAATTAGGAACAGAGAGCAACATGTACCTGTGTTGTAACACTGTTGTTAACCTACTAATATCACCATTACTTTTTTTTCCACCAGCAAGGCAAACGACCAGAACCTGCTGCAGAGGCAGTACTAGAATAAAGGGACTACTATACACCAAATACTGAAAGAAAACTTACATCAAATTCATCCAGGTGAAGAGTTGACATTTGAAGAGCAACACAAGAAGAAACACGAAGAAGTAACCACGTCAGAAGTTAAGAGTAAGATGGGACCAACTGTGATGAGAGGAAAACAAGCAGTGGAGAACTAATGGCTGTGTGTGGTACTTGGCCTTGCAAAAGAATAAGAGTCTCACAATACACTGAGTCAGTCTGCAGAAAATTAAAACCACTTAACAACTTTTGAAAAGTAGATTACAGTCAAGAGAATGAGAAGACCACCACTGGCTATAAAGACCTATCTGATAAAAGATTATAATTCAAAGCATACAAGCAACTTTAAAAATTTAGCAAAATACTAAATAGCCCTACTTTTAAAATGGGCAACAAAAGGTACCTAACTAAAGATAATCTGACAGCAAATAACCGTATGAGAAAATATTCAACACTAGGCCACTAGGGATAATACTGCAGTGATCATACATGCCTATTCCATGACTAAAGGCAAAACCTAACAAATACACGTTGACAAATCCGTGGAACAGGAAGCCTCTAATTCACTGTTGACAGGAATACAAGTAAGCAGTTTTCACTGAGAACAAACAAAAGTCTTGTTCCCTTCAATACAAAAATCAACAGATGGTGGCACATGCAAACAGTGAAATACTACTAAGCACTAAGCAGGAAATACGGAACCAGGATGTGAAGAAAAGACTTAAATGCATCAGTCAAGCAAACAGTCAAGCTACATGCTGTTTGACTACAATTACATGACATTCCGGGAAAGGCAAAACTAAGAAATCAGTAAAATATTAGATTGTCAGTACAGAAAGATTGGGGGACGGAGGGGTTGTAATCAAAGAATTCAGCAGAGTTTAAGAGTTACACACACCCCCACATTTAAACCCACAGAATCAGTTCACACTAAGGCTTATGTTAGCTATGGGCTCTGGGTGGTAATGAGGCATCAGTACTGGTTAACAAATGTACCACTCTATAAGGAATGCTCACTGAGGTGGAGGCAGTGAGAGCCAGTACATAAGAAATTATTGTACCTTCCCTTATTTTGCTAAAAATCTAAATTTCTCTGAGAAACAAATATTTAAACAAATTCTGAGGCCATCCTAAATCCAAAGGCAGACACACTAAAGTAAAGTGCCACCCAGGCAACTCTGGTAAGGTCCAGGTGCAGAAGACCACTGGCTTAAAGAAGCAGGCCAGTCCTGCTAGCTTTTGCACTACTTCAATATCACTGTTCTTATATCGCTGTAACAGTATTTACACAATTCTGGCTCCTGATAATATTGATTGTATTTGCAAAGCATCATGGAGAAAGAGCTATATTATAATGAAAATACATCATGTGAGAATTTTAACTGTCATCCTGATTTGTAAAGCCACAAACTATGAGAAAAAAACTAAATAAATAAATCATACAACTCAAAAAAGAAGGCAAAGAACTCAATTTTAAAAATTGACACGTCTTGAACAGACACTTCATAGAAGAGGAAAAGCAGAAGGCAATTTTTCAAGGAGAAACTATTAACTATGCTAGAACTCTAAAGTAAGCTGACAGTATCAAGTGCTGGCAAAAATATAGAGCAAATGAAAGTATATTAATACAACCATATATGGAACTAGGCATTTTTATGAAGTCATATACATACACACTTATCATATGCCCCAATAATCTCACTTCTAAATATCCCAGAGGAATTAAAATTTATTCATACCAAGTTTGAATACATATTTATAAGCTTTATTCACAATCTCAAAAAGCTGTATACAAGAATCATTGTTCATTAAACACAGGTAATTGGGTGAACAAATGGTAATACTCTGAGACAACAGAGTATAAGTTGATCATTAACAAAAGGAATCACCTGAATTGGCAGAAATAATTACACTCAAAGAAGCTGGTCACTTAAGGTAGTAAACTGTGATGCCTGTCACAAAACATTCTTTAAAATACAAGATTATAGTGAAAAGAGAACTGATCAGTAGTTACAGAGACGAGAGGACAAGGAATGCATGACTATAAAGGGAGTATTCAGAGTTCTGTGGGGTAAAGGAACTGTTCCACACTGAAGGTGTGGTGTTGCATCAATCTGAATACATGCTAAAACTCATAAAGAACTATGCATGAAAATAAAAGCTAATTTGTTTATGTTCACTAAAAATTTGGTAATAAAATTCTCAAGTTGGACCTTGTCATAAACTACAATTCAACAAGCACTGTTAAAACAACTTTAATGTCAAAAATGTTGGATTAAATAACTTCAACATATTAAACTAATACTATAACAAACTAGGTTTGCATACTATTTATTTCTGTGAATACAGCTTTTTCTTACATTTTTAAAAGTTTCAACTTTAGCTATGATTAAAGTAGAATTATTGAATCAAATGGAAATCTTTTATTTTTCAGTAATAAAACCTGTTCACCCACAAACTAAGTTCAAGCTACAATATACATATTCTTAAGTCATTGAAGCTCCTGGCACACAGAATGGGACCTGACAAAACAAGGGACAAAATACCTAATTCTTTGTTCTTGAGTTTCTATATCCAATATTTCCTACAGATGGACAAGAAGAATGATACTAGGCCACAATGAGATAATCTGCCAGAATATTCCACTCTCCAACACACAATTTTAAACATTAATAAAACGCTCACCTTTTAAATTGTAATGCCCACAGTTAAAATCCCAAAGAACCAATTTTAATCAAATGCCCAGATAAAACAGAAATCACCTCCTAAAACAAAATAAGTATATAATTCTAAAGCTTACCAAAACTGTAGCAAAGCTATATAATTAGTAACAAAGTAGAAGTAAAAAGTGGAGGACTTCCTTTAATACTCAAATTACAAGGCAATACTTAGTCCAAAAATAGACAAATCTCTTTATTTCGTTCACTGGAAAACAAACACGCAATTAAAATGGGGCATGAATTATGTGGAATACATATTAATTATGCCAAGAACATTAAAAAAGTACAACAAAGGCATAACTCTGGGCGTATTATCCTAGAAATCTGTGGTATTTTAATCATCACTAAGAGACCAAAATAACCAAAATAATCATTTTTCAGACAACTGTATGCAGGGTCTCTAACCAAGTCACTTACTTGGTCTCATCTACAGCCTGTTTCTTACATAAAGTATGATTGTGATTAATCATACCTGTGATTTCCTATCATGCCCAAGGTGCCTTACTAATAAGAGTCAAATATGATTTTTATTATTTTTGTGTTTAAAGGGGATTTTCTAGGATTTTGAAATAATAGTCACTAAATGCCTGCTAAATAACTCTAAGGCACATTGATCATTTCATTTAAGGACAACAGTGTAACAAATAATGGCACCTAACATTTCATGAGCTACAAAAAAACCCCATCTATTTCTACTTACAAATGTGAGTCTTGTAATTAAGTGTATGTGGTTAGGTAGAGTCCTTGTTACTTAACACATTTTTCAAAGGAATGCTATTAAACAGCCTACAGTTATATATCCTATTCATACAATAAGGGCAGTGTCAGCCCTTAAGACTACAGGTATTGCTATCCTTTCCTCTAAAACAGAAATAGTAACATTAGTTAATGCACAAGGCCAAACCTCCAATTACTTCTATCTTCAACATGAACTTGGTGAATGGATGTTGCCATTATTCACTTACTTCTTTAGATGTCTGTATCTCAAACCAAACATCTATCAAGGCTAAGAAAATGGAATTTACATTGGGTAGCTTTTTTAACTTCCCAAAAATCCATGAATGAGCTTTCTGAATGTCTGTCATAAAACTCATCAGTAGGTAGTAGGTTGGCCATATCATTCTAATTACTTTCCATTAACTGTTAAGAATAAAGGTAGGGGGGCTGGGGATTTAGCTCAGCGGTAGAGCGCTTACCTAGGAAGCGCAAGGCCCTGGGTTCGGTCCCCAGCTCCGAAAAAAAAAACCAAAAAAAAAAAAAAAAAGAATAAAGGTAGGAACTAGAAATCATCCCAATGACTTTAAAATGAAGTCATAATATCAAATAACAGCTACCATTCGAAAGAATAAACAAAACCTATCTTATACTGACAGACTTGTGACAGCTTCCATCAGGCAAAGAGAGGTGCTATAACAACGCTATAGTGGGATATAAAATGCATTAAATCGGGGTTGGGATTTAGCTCAGTGGTAGAGCGCTTGCCTAGGAAGCGCAAGGCCCTGGGTTCGGTCCCCAGCTCCGAAAAAAAGAACCAAAAAAAAAAAAAAAGCATTAAATCATTTTATAATCTCTAGAGTAGAGGAATAGGAAAAATTAGTTTTAGACTCAAAAGATACATAAAGTTTTGGGCTTGTACATTTTCGTAATTTCATACCTTAAGATACGCATGTTAGGGCAAAGAGAAAAGCATGGAAACTTGGTACTTTTTGAGAAAGAAATTATTTATTTTGTGTGCATGGGAAGGTCAGAGAACAACTTGCCAGAACCAGTTCTCCTTTCATCATGTGGATCTCAGAAACTGAACTCAGGCTGTCCAGCTTAGCAGTAAGTGCCTCTTCCAGAAAAGCTCTTGTCCAGTCTTCTAAGAATCATTAATTTAAATTTCCAGTTTTTGTATGCATACTTGTTTTGCCTGAATATATGTTTTTGCCTCACAGTGAATGCAGAAGCCAGAGAGTGTCAGAGGTTTTGGGACTGAAGTTGCAGTTGTGAGCCACCATATGGGTGCTGGAAATCAAATGAAGTCCCTTAGAAGAGCAATCAGTCTGTCCATATACTTGAAGTTCTAGCTAGAGCAGTATGACAAAATAATAAAGGAGATCAACAGGATACAAATTGGAAAGGAAGAAAAGCCAATGTACTGCTATCTGCAAATGTTGATAGTATACATACGTAAGTGACCCCCAAAATTCTACCACAGAACTCCTACAACTGATAAACACTTTCGGCAAAGTGGTTGAGTGCAAATTAAAAAAAAAAAATCAGTAGCCCTCTATACAAATGATAAATGGGCCAAGAAAGAAATCAGGGAAACAACACCCTTCACGACACAAATAATATAAAATGTCTCGGTGTAACTATAATCAAGCAAGTGAAAGAAAGACCTGTATGACAAGAATTTCGAGTCTCTGAAGAAAGAAGTTAAGAAAGATAATCAGAACTTGGAAAGATCTCCCATGCTCATGGAGATAGGTAGGATTAATATAGTAAAAATGGCCACAAAAAAGCAATCCACAGCTTCCATGCAATTCACATCAAAATTCCAACACAATTCTTTACAGACCCTGAAAGAACAATCCTCAACTTTACATGGAAAACAAAAACCTATGATAGCTAAAACAATCCTGTACAATAAAAGAACTTCTGGATGCATCACTGTCCCTGATTTCAGAATGTACTATAGAGCAATAATAATAAAAACTGCATGGTACTGGCATAAAAACAGGCTGATGATCAATGGAATCAAACAGAAGACCCAGAAATAAAGCTACACACCTATAGACACTTAATTTTTGACAAAGAAGTTAATACCATTCAACGAAAAAAAGAAAGTGCCTTTAACAAATGGTCTGGTCTAACTGGATGTCTACATGTAGAAGAATGCAAATTGATCCATTCTTATCAACTTGCACAAAGCTTAAATCCAAGTGGATCAAAGAGTTCCAGTTAGAACCAGATATACTAAATAGAAGAAAAAGTGGGGAACAGTCTTTAATGCACTGGTTTAGGAGATAACTTCCTGAACAGAACACCGATAGGTCAGGCACTAAGATTCACATATGGGACCTCATGAAACTGAAAAGCTTCTGAAAGGCTTTCTGTCCATCTATAGGACAAAATGGCAGCCTACAGAAAAGGAAAAGAAAGATCTTCACCAATCCCACATCTGATAGGACTAATATACAAAATATACTGTATATATGAAAACGGCAACAAGCCAAATAACCCAAGTTAAAAATGGGGTACAGAGCTAAAAAGAACTCAACAGAGAAATCTATAATGGCCAAGATGTATTTTAATATCCAAAGTTCTGCGTCATCAGGAAATAAATGCAAAGGAAGACGACTCTGACTCCATCTTACAGCTCTCTGAATGGGTAAGATCAAAAGATCAGGTGACAGTGCATGCTGGCAAGGATGTAGAGCAAGGGAAACACTCCTCCACTGTTGGTGGCAGTGCAGCGTGTACACTCACTCTGGAAATCAATTTGGCACTGTCTCAGAAAATTGGTCATAGTTTTACCCCAAGACCCAGCTATACCACTCCTGGGCACATTCTTGAAAGCTGCTCCACCATACCACAAGGACACTAGCTCAACTATGTCCACAGCAGCTTTATTTATTTGTAATAGCCAGAAACTGGGAACAACCGAGATGTCCTTCAACTAATAATAATCTGAGTAGGTGGAGGTCTAAGTCCAATCACATAATATAAACTGCCTTTCAGGAAATTTTGGTTATAAAAACATGATCCTTTCCACTTTCCTGATTCCTTTTAACAGACCAATGCAAACTACATATGAAGCAAGAGTCACAGAGGTGAGCAAAAGGTCTCACACATATCTACTACTATTCATCAAAAGGTCATTCATTCACATACTTATTAAAAGACCACAGTCAAAAACTCTTAATAGAAATAAATGGAAGAAAGGTGCCTGACTGTGATTGTAAACTACTGAACAAATTAGGCACAAGTGATGGGTACTACAGAAGAAATATCATACAGCATCATTTTTAAGCCTGGTTCTTCTGACAGCTACCCCCACCCCCATCTTTCAAAGCAGCAGCCATTCAACTTTCTATGTATCTCATATCCTACAGGTACTCTATATGCAATTCTCTAATAATCGTCTCCTTGGCCTAGCTCCAATCACTCCATTGAGGTTACTCTTCTGTGTTCTGGGTACTATCACCATGCATTATATCAAGGGAATTTACTTCCTAGCAGGTAGCCTTTGATTTCTATTATCACCATAAACAACTCTAATATCCAACAAAACAGGCTCAGTTTCTCCCAAAAGCTTTAAGTTAAAAGTATAAGACAGCACAAGAACTTAAGGTAAAGTTCAATGAAGCATAGAATGGGGTTAAGCACTTTATACTGTCAGCTCTATTTGCAGTCACCTTCTTTTAAAAATTTAAAAATAATGGCACCTTCCAGGAATACTTAAGACCCAAAGCTCTTATAGTACTTTTAAAAGTCCAATCCCCACGTGCCAACCTCATTGCTAAAGATGCCTCTGAAGATCTTCCCACTCCAGCCACCTACCCACTGAGCAAATGCACACCTGACTTCTTTCACAGGTATCATTTTCCTACTGGAAATGTTATTTGTCTGTCTTCATGATAAATTTTTATCTTTTAACGGCTGCCCCAAATGGACCTCCTTTTTGTATCTTGCCTTGAATTTCCCACACAAAACGATTTGTCCTCCAATTCTGATTACTTTCTTTAAAGCTTCTTGTTGGAAGGGACTCTTTTTAGGATGGATGAGAAGAAACTGGACAGTTAAACTAAAACTAATGAAATGAGGCAATGAATCTGCAGATATGATAGAAATCTTTCTCCTACTGTTCTGCCAATCACATCTTCTTAATAGTTGCTATCATTGTATGTCATATATATATGCAGTTTGACTATCTCTCTACACTGCTTTACATTTGCCTAAGAAGAGGAAGACTCAAAAAGTTAAGTATTCAACTAACTGGCCTACACTCAAAGCTTTAAAGTTATCAACTTCATTTCTACAACTAGTACCCTCACATAAACATTCCCTAAATCATCTATCTATAGATACAATATTTAATACATTAATTCTCCTCTCCTAAAATATGAGAGAGAAAAAAAAAATCAAGACTCTGAGAAACTGGTTTAGAGATACAATTTTCTACCAAGAGGGTAACCAAAAGAAAAAAAGAAGGAAGCAAGTTATTCCCCAAGACTTAGCATTTTCAAATCAATTCAAAAAAAAAAGAAAGTCATCTAAAATTTTAAACTCTGGTCCCTCCACTGTTCCAATTTCTCTTTCTGTAAACTAAAGTATTTAGAAGTAAGGTCAGAATTACAACCCATAGATCCAAGAATGTCAATCTAAAACCTGTAATGCACAAAAAGGCCATGATAATAATAAATTACATCAAAACTAGTTTCTTCTTGGACTTAATGAAAAAGGTTTTACTCTACACACATCTGTGGTTCAGATTATAAGTAATATGCATCAGAAACCGTGTGTTTCCAAGTCTTAAATTAATAACCTAAATGTGCCAAATGTGGTGGTGTGTGCCCATCATCCTAACTCAGGAAGTTTAAGATAGAGAGTCTGAGGTAAACCTGGATTATACAGGAAGATTCTATCTCAAAACAAAGAAACAGCCTGATATGATGACGCATGCCTTTAATCCCTGCAGTCAGGAGGCAGAGGCAAAGGCAGAAATGGAGCCAGAAGCAAGAGGGTATCTGTGAGTTTAAGGTTAGTCTGTTGTACATATTGAATTCTAAGTCAGCCAGGATATATATACTCAAACTGTCTCAATACATAAATGCATAAAAATTAAAAAAATTCTAAGTTACTGAAACAAGCCAAAGTAACAAACAAAAATTTGCCATAACTCCTTATTTAACTACATAGTTAAGATTAAGAAAGTATAAATCATTAGATTCTGGATTACATCTTCCTAGTCTTCACTTCGATTCTCAAGACCTCTTAATTCTCCAAGCAACAGCACAAGTAGAATTTTAATAACCAATATAACAGCATGCCACCGTTTTGTTTAACCACAGTTGGCTTTCTAACATACATATAATTAAAAATTCTGCCATAGCTTCAAGATCTGGCATGATGGTTTCTGACTCTCTTCAAGTTCATCTTGTCCTGTTCCCAGCACCTACCAACTCTTACACAAATCGTCAAGAGCAGATTTCCTGAGAGTAAAGACTTTAGGAATTGGTAAAGGATGTCCTGCTATTTAAAATCAAGTTTCATTGGAATCCCACCATAAGCATTCACTTACAAATGGCATACTGCTGCTCTCTGTGCCTCAAGAGAAAAGCTAAAAATGTGACAGAGACAGGTACAGAAAAGCAAAAGTACTCTCTGGCATGGACAGGCATTCTCTTTGCCTCGTGTTCTTCAACCATGTCTTGGACCTGCTCATCTCTAAATCCCACTCACCACTTCACCATCACTACATCACGACATCTTCAAATAGCCCTAATTAACCCATCCAGTTACTCTCAGAATCTTTCCTTTATCATGCTTATACTGTATTTTAAAATTAAGCACATTTATTCCATGGCTAAAGGTAAGACATGTTTTGTTGGTATATTCCTTACATCCAACTCAGAGCCTGACAACTAAAAAATACTCAGTATGCTAAATTCTGTAATGACAAAGCTAGGATACTTCTGAGGCACTCACAAACTAGTACTTTTGTAAAACTCCTTAAATACAGAAAACATCAGGACTATTTTTTAGCTATACTGTCATTTCTTAGGAAATAGGAAAGAACACAGCTGTGAGAAACTCATGTTTTCATGCTTACTAAAATACTATTTTTTTCTTATGACAAGGCACAAAGACCTAAGACCCCATGTTCTGCTTTGTGGTCTTAAGCATTTCACTAATTTCTTTGGGTCTCAGTTTCCCAACAGGAAATGTTCTAGAGATAGAATATACTACCAATATTGGACTAGATATAGCACTTGGATTATTTCCACCTTTTTTCAATTTTGTAAACATTTCTGAAATTAATAAACAGCTACTTTAATAATTAAAATATTTATATATAATTGTATATTATAATTACAATATATTTAATAATCAAATTAGTAAGTCTGTCTTCTCTACAACATCTCTTCACCTACCTGCATTGTCTGTATTGCTCTAACAAAAACATGTATCAATACTGATTATTTTCATCACAAAAGTCTAAGTACTAAAAACAACATAAAAACAGCCTAACTTCATGTAAAAATCCAATTTCTTTTCACGTCTGAAAAGATAGGTCTTGGTTAGACAATGGCACTAATGTTTATTTATCTAGCCATCCATTTACCTACCTGCCTGCCTGCCTACCTACCTACCTCTTTTCCTACCTACCTATTTATCTACCTTATTATGCTATGCAACAAGAAAATACAATGCAACACAATACAGGTAATATTGACTCCATGCAGAATATACTTGTATACATTATATCATACTTAGCATTGCCAAACATTTATTCACTGAAGCAGCTGATACTTACTACATCCAGAGACAAGCATTTTGAGCTACTGTATAATAACCTCTTCTATCCAATAACAACTCTCCCTTGGTAGTGGTCCATTCATATAATAACATTCTATCTGTAGCTACTACCTTTTCTCCCCTAAGAATAAAAATGAATAAAAATAGAAAAGACAAAACTAAAAGAAAGCAAAAATACTAACAGACGTTGAAACCTAATTTATCTGAAACACAGAACAGATGTGCAGAGTCAGTAAACTTCCTCATTTGAAAAGGCTTTTAAATTTGTGGGGAAATAAAACATTTCAGATGGTAGGGACATATTAGAGATTATGTATAAGAAAATCAGAGTTTAGTATATAGACATAATTTTTAACTTTAAAATCTAGAATAATCAACTTAAACACATGTCCTCAAGAACATACTGAGGGTAAAGCCTTTGTGTACATGATTCATAGTCTCTCTCTGCCATATGAAGATGAAGCAAGGAAGAATTTATGTGCAAACCAGACACACAGCCCTCCCTACGGTTATCTTGGTCTTGGGCTATATAGTATATAGTATCTAAAGCTGTGTGTGAATAGCTGTTGTTCAAGCCATATGGGCTATGATATTTGTCATGGCAACCCAAGCTGAGACAACAGTTATGGGACTGCATTAAGCCTAAAATCTCTTAACATTTCCCATGGCAGGATTATTCTTATGACTTTATTATGTACTTAAGCACATTTCAGATTCCAAAAATCATTCACTTAAACACTGACTTCAAACTCACTTTTTCCATGAGCCAGTTTTCATCAACACGAGTGTAGATTTTTTTCCTGAATCAGTGTCCAAGTTACAAAGCATTGCTTAAAATAATTAATACTACAAATTACATCTTCTAATCAACTCCTACTAAAACCCTTCATCAATTCTTTAGCATAATCTTCAAAATGATCATGTCAAGTATCTTCTCTTATTTTCAGAAGGCATTATTTAATGTTTATATATTCGACTAACCTGAAAGCCCTACCAACTAGGGCTGAACCTAACACATAGTAAATGCAAAAAAAAAAAAAAAAGAAAAGAAAAAAGTTATAATCAGTATTATCATTATTCCCTGACAAATAGGAACTTAATTTTCTTAATTTATTTCTCCATTATCCTTGATCCCACATCTAAGAACTCAAGTATTCTAATCCACCACCCTTTGGTGGCTTTAAGCAAAACATTCTACTCTTATCTTTCCTTTCTTTTAAAGTCTAACCTCTTAAGTTAGTCTTCCTTATTTCCAACAACTCCCTGTAAGTTTCCTCAACATTCATCCCTTGACTCTTGTCATTTCATCCTCTGAAACATAATGCTTACTCCTCAGTACATACTCCAAATACCAAATTTCTACATGTAGTTCTGAGTTTTCAAGCATATCCAACTAACACGTACTTGTATTTGAAGATCTTATGGCTCACATGTAAAATGACTTCTAAGGTATTTTTTAATGATAAAAAGTGTCAATATAATCTAAAGCAAAACTTACTCCCTTTCTTTACCTGCTGCAAATCACTTTATAATCTGCCGTCACAGTTCTACTAGATGTACCACAATTTTCGAAGCAAACTAATTTTGCCTGTCTTATTTCTATTCACTCTTTTCCAATCTTTCCTTTTACTCAGATTTTTAAAGGCTTTCTTCTGATTCTAATAAACACCATCTTGATTCTACATTTCATATCTTATCCTTGTATCAGTAATCTCTAAACTTTATATTGTCACTCATGTGTACCTCTTAAATTCACTTTTTAATTCAAATTCCTTAATGATGCATTTAAATTTATTAAAAGTTTCCTATGTTCTTTCCCATTAATAATTCAATAATCCTATAATTATTATACTCCTCAGTCAACATCCTCTTTTCTTCCTAAGAGTAACTAGTTGTTCTTTTGAAAACCATATACAGTCTACTATACTAGAGTGCCGCCCAGTGTTTGGATGCAACTATAAACACTTGGTTAAATTTTCTTTCTCATGAAATCTTCAAGAGTTCAGGTAATTTTTCCTTCACGTAATCCCTAAGCTATTATCACCTACATAATTCATTTGCCACTTAATAATGCACAGGGTTTTGCACTATTACTAAAAGGAATAATATACAATACCTCTGTGCACCTACTGTATTTTTTTAAATGAAAAGCAAGCTCAGGTATCTAGCAAAAACTTGATTGCACGATGAACATAATCCTCTTAAAAGTCATGAAATACTAACCTACCTAGCTCATATAATCTCTCCACTTCACTTCAAGAGAAAGACACTCTAGAAGACAGATAGGAACGGAGCTGCTTGCAACTCTACAGCAATGACTCATCAGAGCCATCAATGAACACTGAAACCACCACAGGGGAGTTTCTACAGGACAGGACATTCATACAGTATCAAAATATCACTGAACAGATTACTTAGGAATTACAAAGGGAAAAATGGTACCTTTACAGTGAAGAAATCTGGCGGACACCAAGTGATCAAAGTTAACATCACCAATAATGGGATAAACTGACAGCATGTGCCTCCTGATGTGATGCACTGAGGACACAACATCACTTACGTATTATTCCTGCCAAAAATGCACAACCTGAAACTAGTCATGAGGAAACAATCAGACAAGCCAAAATCTGAGGGACAAGCTATAAATCAACCGACCTACAACCTTCAAAAATGCCAATGTGCAGACAAACCAAGTTCTGAGGAACTTAGTATGTGATCCTGGATTGGATCATGGATCAGAAAAAAATTACTGTAGAGGACATCACTGCTACATAGGACAACCAGTAAAATCTAACATGGCACTGCACTAATGCTAAACTGTCTAGTTTTCTTCATACCTCTTTGGTTATGTACGACAACTTCCTTGTTCATAGGAAAAATGAAAACAAATAATTTAGGGTAAATGAAATGTAAACCTCATCAATAATTGTTCAATAACAATTACAATAAAATATTAGTAAGAGACTGATTTGCAAAAAATTTAGCAAAATATAAAAGTTAAAAATGAGTTCATTTTACTACTCATAAAACATTTCTACTCCCCCCAAAATATTCAAGAAATGAATATAATAAAAAGTATCAATGAATCTGTGATGTAACATTGTATTTGACAATCTTAAAGCAAGACACTGTAGTAAGTATATTTTGTAACTGAAATTAGATTTTTTTGCAGTCTGTTCAATGAAAATCTTTGTTAACCACTAATTTATCTTTAAAGATTTTATATTTACCACAAACGTTGGCTAAAATGAGTAGTCTATTTCAATTTAAACATTTGTAAATCACTTAAATGTTTTCTTCATTAATTTATGATTATATATTCAAAAGAGACCACAAACTTCATCTCCTCTCAACTATTGTAAATTGTCCTTTAGCCTATTGTAGGTTTTCAGTAAGGTTTTACAATACAGTGGCAGCTAAATATAGGCTTCCTGTAGCCTTGAAAAGAATTTCCTGGTCAAAATACAACAGTATAAGGATTTTCTACAGTCAAAATTGTATTAGCAACAGTCCTGTAAATTGGGTACCTTATTTATGAGATGTTCAGTAACAACTTCTCTTAGTCCAGTGTAGAGCTTTTCTCCATGTTTATGCAAAACCATTGTATATGCATTTCTATAGAGCTCCTCAAAACTAAGACCACTGTTATTCTTACGCTGGATTTCTTGAATTGCATTTTTCAGAAGGTCCCAAATGCTGTTTACATATTTTTCATCCATGGTCATCTGTAATATCCAAGAGAGAAAGGAGAAAAAAAGGTTAAAAATAATTCTGTATTTGTTCGTATGATACCTATTTTGACTATGACTACAAACCAATAATGATTTATAGGGACATTAACAACTGTTTTATCTTAGTAAAATAAGGGATACATCTGAAGTTGCTTGAGCTAACAGAAACATTCTTTTTCAATCCTTTATAACCCCCTCCATTTAAGTATACCAAAACGCTCTACTTTAAAATCACAATGGTTTATGTATACACAAGTCACTTAACCCTTTTCTTCAAGGTACTGAAAAATACATATGACCAGGAAACACTGTACAAACTGACCATATCCACCAACATTTTTGGTTATATGCCAATATAATCTGTTAATTCCTACACTCTAGTACACTACAAGAACCAGAAGTAAATAGCACAAAGAAACACAGGATATTAGGCCCCAGCCCATGCCTACACAATTTGCATTTTAACAGGAACTCTAGGCAAAATGTACGCAGAACGTGAAGTTACCTACTGAAGGATCACTTTGTTCACAATCACCTTTCTCATCATCACTGATTTTCCCTCCCTACTAAATCATTCCTATTTACATCTCAAATTATTAGGTTTACATCTTTAAAACATATTTTCACAATCCTTTTATTAACTTCTTTCCATTTTCAGCAAACAGCAAGGGATTGAAACAGTCCTTTACATTCATTCCAAGTTCCATTTTCCAATCTTTAATCCACCTCAATATAACATTCCTATCTTATTTCACTGGAACAACTTTAACATTCATAAATCTAATGGTCAAAGTTCTAGATGTCATTTTACTAGACCCATACAGCAGTATTTTGAAAGCGCTCTCCAATTCTATTACTTAAAACAAAAATCCAACTTGCCTTTCTTTCATGCACTATAGCACTTCATTTTTCTTCCCATTTCACTGGTTCCTACTTGGTTTGCCTCTGTTCTTACTACCATCTCCAAACTTAACCTCACATTCTAAAGAGAGAACTCATTTATTTCTCTAGCTTGAAGTCATCCCCAAATTTCCTATATCCTCCCTGGCCCTGTCTCTTGCACACTAACGATAGTTCCAGCTGCCTACTCTGTTTCTACCTGAATGCCTACTAAGCGTCTCAACCTTCTCAAGGTTAAGACAAGTTCTAATCTTTCCCTCACTTCTACTTGTCCTGCCATCGCTTCCCAACTGAATAAATGTTTACTTCTTCCTTCCAGGTGCTGAGGGCAAATATTCTATAATCATCTTTGGCTATTCCTTCACATTAATTCCAACCCAAAATAAAGTCCTGTTCTCTACCTTCAAAACACAAGCAGAACACAACCCCTTCACACTAGTTCCATTAATACACTCGTGGTAAAACCATCATCTCTCAGACAGTTCTAACAGTTACTCCACAATTCTTGGTCTGTCTCCAAAAAGTGATCTCCTGAAAACAAAAATCAAGTAATGTCATTTACCTGTTCATAAGTCTCAAATGGCTTTTCAATTCCCCCTGGAGTCAGTCAAATGCCTGCAAGGTTCTCCCACAGAGCCTTATCTGATTCACCTCTCAACTGTCTTTCCCACTTGTTCACTCTACTCTGTGCACACTTACTTCCCAACTATTCTTTGGAATATGGAATTAAACTCTTATTAGTTTTTGTGCTTCCCACCCTCTGGAATGTTTCACTCTCCAACATATCTGAATGTCTCAAACCCACCAGTGACAATGAACTATTAAGTGGCCATCCTATTTACAATAAATACATACTCCTACTATTGACCCTATCTACCCCTATTATTTTTCTTTTTCTGATGCTTCTTCAATAACTCAAATGTTAGTTAGATTCATTTTAAAATAGCCCCGAAGTAATACTTGGTACATAATAGGCATCTGTAGTTTCTGACTGAGTGGTCTTTCTGCTAATACCTTCTCTATTACAAAAATCTACTAAATTCAATTTTTACAACCTGGGAAACACTAGTCAGTCAATACCACTCTGTCCTAACTGGGTAAGAATTAGTCAGTGAATTTTTTCCAAGTTCTGTTTATGCATAAAAGTGTGAAAAAGGAAGTATAGAAAAGATTTCACTTACCCTAGCTATAAAATAACAGCTCAACTGAATCAAAAGGATCCTTAGTAGATTATTCAAGCTCAGTCAAACAGTTCTAACATTTTAGGGGAAGCTACATACAAAATGTGACGTTAATATAGTACTTCCTTCCATTCACCAAATTGATCTCATAATTGATGTGTAATAAAGACTTTAAGAAAATGATAGTTCAGATACTTCATTCACACACAGAGGTTTTACTCTATTGATGCCTATCAGCACTGTAACAAGGACATCTCATGACAGGAAATAAGGACACAAGCTGAACACAAACAACAATTTTAATGAAAGAAAGTTAACTCCAAAAATAACCTGTATCACAAAATGTCTGTAAGGGGATCTCTTCAGGCTCCTTACTATACAAATAAGCCAGACAAAATATAATCATCTCTATACAAATACATTGAAGAGACTTCTAATATCACCTAACTATTCTCACACAATTATGACAAACTATTTTTAAAATTTATATATTTAAGAGTTTTACAATTCAAGGACCAGAGGACAAACAGGTTACTGCCAAGAATTACTAAGGTAAAAACAATCAAGACAAAAATAAACACAAAGAAATTATATAGCTTTCCCCAAATCATCAAACACTACAAAATCCAAAGCACTGGACTCACCTCACATTTTACATGGTAGAGTAAATTAGATTGTAACTCATTATCTCAACAAACACAACATGCCACAATAGTAAACAACACAGGTTGTGTTGTTAAAGTGGCCTCCATGTATACTGAGGCTTACTCATTCTCAAGCCACAGGACCTTAGCTAAATCATTTAACTCCTTTAGATCTTGAGTTCCTCATTTTAAAAATAGGCTTAATAACATTATCTAGTTCAGAGACTATCATAAAAAGTAAATGAGAATGTCAGTAAATTCAGCATGATTCATTCTTGGGCAAAGTATAATACCTCACTCAGAACAACAGAGGAGACTTAGCTGACAAAATCTCTCTTCAATTTTCATGTGTTCATCAAACAAAATTTAGAAAGTAGTTTTCAAACTCTCTGAATATTACAGGCAAAATCGGAACCAAACTCCTTATCTATGTAAAATGCCTATCAGCGTTAAGCAGCTTTCTTTCAAAAGCATTATTCTCCATACTTCTTCAGTCAGTCTTATCAATCATCTTGGGAATTCTCATCCCCATTCCTCTCTTTGGCTCTTTTGATTCTCTACAATGATCCCTATGCATCTTTATTCATTATTAAGGATACAATTACAATCCACACAGAGTTCAGATCCTAAATTGGTTGCAAGAAACTCTAAAGTTTCCCAAACTGTATACAATATTTTGCAAATATAACTTGTATGCACTTCTTTTCTAGAAAAACTAGGCAAGCACCTAGTTTTTTTTTTTGTTTGTTTGTTTTTTTTAACAGAATTCTCAATCTGGGTTTATTTTTGTCTCACTTGATTGTTAATTTTTTACCTTAGTAAAATCATAAAGATACATGATTGGCTTATGTGGCTTCAAAATCCAGAGCGCCAGCTCAGATTTTGCCCCAAAGCCTAAAACTGCTATCTAGATTCAACTACCTGCTGCACATCTCCACCCAGCTCCTGCAACAGACCTACCTAACCATTTGTACGTTCCACATCAGCTCACCACTACACATGCCCAACATGTTCTCTGTAGTAGTCTTTCATTCAGTCATGGCCTTAGGTCACTTAATTTTACAAACCAGAAGCATAAACCTACATTCTTTCCTATCGACCCTTTCTACAGGGTAAGATGGAGTAGGAGTACCATAAAGGGGACATACCTTCAAGATCCAGTAAAGTTCCTTCCAGTCACAGAACCTCCTCCACCCACGTCTAGCCAGTGTTTTCCCCCCTTTTCTTAAACTGACTCTACAAGATTCTGAACCCAGTTCAGGTACCATACTCTTCTGAACTGTCCCCTGACCACACCACAATTCAGCATTCAGCTCCTCCCCTAGCACTCAGGGTCCACCCAACACAACAATCTTCTTAGGTATTATTCCGTTCCACTTCTTAGACTGCACCATGAGAATCCTAAGGGACTTGTGTTTTTCTTCAATGTCACTTCAGTGGTAATAAAGCAATAATTGTCATATGAAGACTGTTTGAGCTATTATTACACTAATGTTTTTTGAAATACTGGAAGAACATTAAACATGCTTATCTGCAGCATCTAATTATTTAACTATCAAATGTCTTTTTCAAATAGAAATAAAATAAAGTATGGGACAAGCAACAGGCTCTAAAATCTCCTATTTTCATACTTACTCTTATTAAAGACCCCAGAAGTCTGTTTAATAATTGCTTTCATTATTGTTAGCTGGGAAAAACTAGTGGACTAAATTAGCCATTCAGGAAAGGATCAACAAGCTATAATTTTTCTTACTCTACGTAAACAAGTGTAAGAACAAGACAACAAACAAAACAGGCTGTCAGTACAGATTCCTCCATGATTTGGTCCTGGCATTAAGTACAACACTGGCAAAATAATTTTTACCAATAAGCTTTGATCTCTCACTCAATGTTCATTTCAGTAACTTTAACCATAGGAACATTAGGCTATACTTTATACAGGATGATTAAAAAAAGTTAAGGTTCTATCCTTTGCACATTTAAAAAAAAAAAGCCTTTAAAGTAACAATCTAAATTATCCTACCAGAATTTTAGTAAATCCATTGGTAACACTTATTTGTTTAAATTTGTTCTAACTACAGATAAACTCAGGAGTTTTGACAACCAAGGTTTTTTGGGGGGAAGTACACACACATTAATGTCTACTATATACTTACAAATACCCTCAGTGGACTGGCCCAAGTTCAACAGAAAAAGCTTATTTCTTCAACAGAAAAAGCTTATTTTTATAGGAAAGATACATAATTATTCTCTCACTAGGCAATAGCAATAAAAATAACCTCTGACTTTAAAAAACTGTAATTGTTCACCTACACTATTTCGAATGGCGTAACCTTTGAAGGCCTGAGTTTGAAAGGATGTCTATTACATACACATCTTGATTGTGCTGCAAATAGTAAAAATTTGGGTAGAGAATTACATCATGAAACAAGTTAAATTGAAGATAGAAATATATTCTTTGTATCCACTATGTACAAAGCACAACAAATTTTCAGTCTCTTGTGAATAATTTCCTACCAGAAATTTAGAACAGAGTGGGTAGCAGAAAGGGGTGAAAATGTGAAACTCCAAGCAATTCAGAATGACATGGCTAACACAAACACACCACACACACACAGACACACAGACACACACACACAGGGGGTGGGAATGTTTGGGCTTAATTGTTAAGCTTCAGCCTCAACAAGGCTTTCCTGCTATACTGTAATCACTGTATTTTTACTAGTCTCAAAGGAAACACTAATTACTAATAATGCAGCTATCACTTAAGAGTCTAAACACCTAGACTAGTAAGGTGGTCTCTCTTCCTTTGTTATTCTATACCCCAAAACATATATGCACATGGCATGATGACTAGGTGACATTAACTAATACTGACAAAGGATCTTACTTGTGGACAGGATTAGATGACATATGATATGAGCAATAACCTCTTTTCTTTTTCTTTTTTCTTTTTTTTAGTACTAATTCCTTAACTAATGTTAACCAGCAAATACACAACCAAAGATCCAAGTTTTGAGCAAACAGCACAGTGTAAAGGCACTGAGTAAACAAGCTAATGTTTTTAACTTTGCTTTCCTTGTCATTTGAGGTGAAGAAAAGTGAGATGGCATACTGAATGACTAAGAACATTGATGAAAGCACATAGAACATCATTTGCTTAGTAAATGTAAAGTTGATTCTTCCTTCACTGAACAAGAGTATTGTATCGGGGTTGGGGATTTAGCTCAGTGGTAGAGCACTTGCCTAGCAACCGCAAGGCCCTGGGTTCGGTCCCCAGCTCTGAAAAAAAAAAAAAAAAAAAAAAAAAAAAAGAGTATTGTATCACTGATGTTTGCTTCAATGTTTTTTTTTTAAAAAGTGGAGTTCATTTAGGAATAAAAATGTGCAAAAAATAAACAAAACAACAAAAAATAGAACAGAAACAATCTAATAACTTATGTAATAAAGAAAAAAAATCTATCAAAGTACAACAGCATGAAACAATTCCATGAAAGCACAAAAAATAAGCCTATCTATACCCAAGCGGTCTCTACTAGTATTAACTTACAGGACAGCTACATTTGTAATAAAAAAGTTAAATCAATAGAAGGCTCAATTATGCCCAGCACTTCAATCTTGCACATGAATAGAATGCTCAGTGAAAGAACATCTTAAAATTTGGAACTTATTTTTCAAACAGAAGATTAAGTTTTCAGAGTAGTCTATCAAAGCCTGTTTGCTTATAGATCTGAATTATTAGTATTAATAACCCCATTCAATTATATTCTCTGAATTATTTTTATATATGAGAAACATGTCACAATCCAATGTGACTATAGCAAGAGGTAATCATTTAAGAATATTCATCCCTAGCATCTACTGAAGACTGGTTCCAAGAACCCTGAGGGATACCAAATTTGAGAATGTTCAAGTTTCTTACCTACAATTGTGTACATATATCCTTCCTCTCATATACTTTTAAGTCATTTCTAGATTTCTTCTAATAGTAATTACAATATAAATGTTCTATGAATAGCTGCTGTACTGTTCATGGAGAAACATGCCTTGGGTAAACAGACAGTCTACCTACTGAACAAAACGTTGGTCAGTATCTCACCAGCGGTGCTGCTTTTATGTTGATGCAGAGAAGACAGAATCTCAAATAGTTGTTAAAGAAAAATACATGAAGGCATGACTTAGATTCCTATTTTCCTAATTTAAAATTAGGTGTTTCAGTAACAGTGACATTACCATTGTATATCCTTTTAGCTGCAATAACTAGATGTTTTATAGTAAAATAGCTTTCCCAAATAAAACCTCTATAAACTGTAGGACACATCACCAAATTTTAGCTACATTAGAGAATCAATTACATATAAGCCAAAGAGAGAAAGAAAAAAAATCAATGCAACGGTTTAATTTGCCACTTGGTCTTTGACTGGACTAAAACTACAATCAATTATGACAGCTCAAGACCCAGCACATACATTTATGCTACAGAATCTGTTTAGCCTTCCCTAACAATGGTCAGTTCATCAACGAAGCAAGCCAGAACTTAGCTAACATCCGTCTGTATTGCTTCAACTGAGAACTCAGCCATTGTCAGTAGAATATAGCATTCCCATTTTTAAGAAAAACTGAATTCTGAAAGGCTAGACAAAAATGTTTCACAAATTCCAAGAGCACATTATTACTTCCAAGGTTTACATATAAAGAAACTACCTTTCATTGTAATTTATTTATTTACAAGCTAGAATGTGCCTTAGTTAAACCTCAAAGTAAAAGTCTCTTTATTTTACAAAGTAGGAAACAGACTAAGTGGCTTACCAAAGACCACAAACCTTGTTAGAGCAATGGAGGAGCCCAAGTGTCCTTCTACTATGTCATGTCAACTCAAGCCTCACCATACTGAGAAATTTGTAATTTTAAAAGGCCAGCATTAACAATGAGTTAATATGGATACACATTTATTTCAGTCTAGTCCACAAAAACAAGCTTTTAACCAAACCCAGATGTTAGTTGCTCTTCCATAATTCAAGTAAGATGCAAATACCTAGGTGAAATCATTTTATCCAGTCCTCAGTTTTCTCATTTGTTAAACTGACAACCAACTTTAAAATCCTTGATATGGTTTGAATATTAATTAGTGTCTGCTTCAAAGCTTTTTAACTCTATGAATATACTGATAATAAGAACTGAGGACTACAGGATGTAGATTATATGGGTGGATTCCCTCATGGGTAGAATTAATTAGGTAACCTTGTAAGAGGACTTGATGGAAGGAGTTAAACACCCCCCCCACCCCCCCCCACCCCCGACCTTCTGCTTTCTGCCAAAAGAGGAAAGAACATTCCTCTCCTCTGGAGTATGTGGCATCAAAGTATCACTTGGGAACAATGAACAGCCTGCAACAACTGAACTTAAGAAAAACATGATAATGGACTTTCCAGCTCCCAGGAACATGAGAAAATAAATATTTGTTTTTCATAAGCTGTCCAGGTTATGGTATACTGTTATGGTTTCCAAGACAGTCCTAACTAATTTTTTAAATTAGGAACTAAGATGGCTTAGTACATAAAATGCATGAGGACCTGAGTCTGGATTCCCTGCACCCAAGTATGGTGGTGCATATCTGTAAGACCAGAAGGAAGAGCGAGAGGTATCTGTGGAGCTCTCTGGCCAGTCAATACAGTTCAATCAATAAGGTTGAGTGAGAGTGACTGTGTACTGGCTAGTTACATGTCAACCTGACATAAGCTAGAGTCATAAGAGAGGAGGGGGCTCAGTTGAGAAAAATGCACCTGAGCCTATAGAGGATTGTATAGGTTAGTGACTAAGGGGGGAGGGCCCAGCCCACTGTGAATGGTGCTATCCCTGGACTAGTGGTTTTTGGTTCTGTAAGAAGACAAGGTGAGTAAGCTGTAGAGAGCAACACTTTCATTGCTTCTGCCTCAGCTTCCAGGTTCCTGCTCTGCTGCTCTGTTTAGTTCCAGTCCGGACAACACTGATATGAAAGTATAAAATCCTTCCCTCCCCAAACTACTCTGGTCATTGTGTTTCATCACAACAATAGTAACCTTAACCAAGACAGGCTGTCAAACAAACAAACAAACAAGCAAGCAAGCAAAGTGGAGAAGAGACCCAATTTGGACCTCGGCATTCCACAAGAAGCGCGCGCGCGTGTGTGTGTGTGTGTGTGTGTGTGTGTGTGTGTGTGTGTGTGTGTGTGTGTTGTGTGTGTGTGTGTGTGTACGCGTGCGCATGTCTACACACACACACACACACACACACGGATTTGTTTGCATGTCCATGCAAACAAACACACACTAGAGAGAAAATAAGAGTTGAATTTGGCTAATTTATTTCATTTAAAAACAACACTTCATGTTTCATTTACATATACCAAAGGAAATATTAACCAAACTCTCTCCTCTTCATGCTTTACATTCATTTTATTGTTTACCACTTTAGTACACTCTAAATTGTTTTTAAAAGAACTTAAACATGTCAACTTAAAAGAATCCAGTTTTTCTAAGTATATACTTAAGGCACACTGTACTGTGATGCATGTAAGCTCCAGTGCCCTGGATCTGTCACCAGTCAATAATTTAAACAACCTTAGAATTACTTTCCCAACACATTTATAGTAAAAACAGCATACTATTCCAGAATCTAGAAAAATATTTAACAACATAGTAAGTATGTAGTATAGCAAGCAGGTTCAACCTGTGCCCCATGTGCTGCATGCATGCTAGGATAGGTGTGAACACGACCCAGCACTTCTACAGATGACAGTGCCATGTAGTGAAACTCCAAAGCTGGACAGACCTAGTAATTTAATGGAAAACAACATTGCCTTTTTTAAGTCACACTTGAATATAAATCCTGGCTCTCGCTCTATCCTTTTCTAGGTTTGTCAGAACTCCAACTAGATTTAAACAGGAGGAAAAATGTCAACTAAAAATTGTTTTTAGGATTAAGAAATGTCAAAAAATTTAAAACGAAATCCAGAATAAAGTAGATGTTCAACACAGTTTATTAATCTTATTAAGTAACTTCTTATTACTTGGAGAGAATGTATCAGTATTATAGGCTCAAGGTTTATTAACAGCTACTTTAGAGAATTAACTTACAGTGTTAAAAATCTTTCTTAGTGATCCTGCCGTGCTGTTTTAGGAGAGGATCACAAAGAAATCTTGTATTCTCCAAGGAAAGGAGACTCTCCCTTTGACATCTGGTTACTTGCTCAGCAGTAACATTTCCCAGGAAAAGAGCAAAGCAGGCCCATTCCTTTCTCTCTATTACTCTGAGTCTTAAATGTATACAAGTCTAATCAACAAGTGTTATTCAGTTACTTCAGACTTTCAGTTGGCTTTAGAGACACCAAAGGAATGCTTTCTAATAGCAAAAGCTATGCCCTAGTTAAGAGAACTACAGAACTAGTTCTCAATTTCTTATTACCACCCAGTTAGGCAAGTAGGGCCTTGTTAAATAAGCTGGTGATTATTAGGGCAATGACTAGCCTTTTTCAGTGAGATCTTTTATAGAATCCTGTATCAATGGCAATATGGAAGCAGCTCTAAATGACCACTGTGGACGATTCTGAAAACACCCCTTCTACTACAAACCCCTCCAGTCTTCTGCAAACTGTCTGAGTGTGACTAACCCACAGGAAAGGCTAAACATTTTTAAATGAAACTTCTGCTTTTATAATTAGCAACTCTTTCTTTTAAATCTCCCAGTCACATACTATTTATTAGAAAGGAATTTTTATACTATCTCATTTACTACTTATATTATTCTGTGCAAAACTGTCATTAGCTGTGCCATTTTAAGAATAAAGAAATGGACTAAAGAAAATTGACTGTTGTTACTTCATTTACTGAATATTGTCTACTGTGTTATGTACTACTATAACTAGACTAATGAAAATCAATACAAAAAGACAACGTTTCCTCTAAAAGAAAATTATAGTCCTAAATAGAGATCACTCTATCAGGAATCTTGGCTATGAAAACAAAATGAAACTGGTAATGAAGCCCCCCCCCCAAAAAAAGTTTCTTTTCAGACCAAAGGCAAAGAACTGAGTAATGATACATGTTCCAGAATATAATTAAACAGAAAGATGCCAAAGAACTTTCAACTCCTGACACAAGTTTTCCTAGTGTGTGTATGTACATGTATATGTGTGTGTAGGAACAATTTTAGATTTCTTGAGAAAGAATTCAGAGAATTCTTAATGAAATGTTTTAAGTACAGTGATTAAAAATTTGAATAGCAGGGGCTGGAGAGATGATTATGAACACTGGCTGCTGTTCCAGAGGACCCAGGTTCAATTCCCAGCACCACAACTGTCTGTTGACTCCAGTTCCAAGGGTTTTGACACCCTCATGCATGCATGCATGCAGGCAAAATGTCAATGCACATAAAATAAAGTTAAATAACGAATCAAAAACTTTCTGAACTGAGCAGAAACAGTGAGAGCTTACCAGCAGGGTATACGAACAAAGCATGTCAAGTCACTGAATGTCTGGCTGACTTAATGAGCACTGTTTTACAACTCTCTTCATTCAGTATAACACAGTGTAGAAAGCACGGGCAATGAAAAACAAGGAGGTGGACCACCGCAGATGGTCTCCACCAATACCATGGTGGGGTCTCTGACTCACACCAGGAACACATAAGCATTTTAAATTAAACAAATATTCAGACATGTAATGGATAAAAAACGAAGACTTGAACTAGAGATAATTTATGTGAAGTAGACACTAATTTCCTCAAAGTCTGAGTGAGTATGAGTAAGATGGACAGAAAACAGTAGTTCTTAAGAGCCTGAGCCAAAAAGAGATGCTGGCTGTGGCAGTGAACGGCATCCTAGACCCATAATGAGTACAAGAAGAATAGGAAACCTTAACTTAAGGTAAGCCTATCTCCTCAGAGCAAAGCTGTGTTTCAGATGGAAAGAAAACAAGAAGATCCTGAGGACAGTACACAGAGTTAGTTAATCCACAGTGACAGGAGTGGAGCAGACCGTACAGTGAAGTGGGCTGAATGAGAGAACACGAAGTGTGTCCTGGCAAAGTTGCCCTGCTGTAATATGGAGTTCAGCTAAGATACAGAAAACACTGAAACCAGAGATTAAGACTTTTACTGTTGAATCTCATCTAATGCTGACCCTAGTAACCTATCACACTGGACTTTCAAGTAATTTCTGTTTCAGACATTAAGGAGATTACTCTTCTAAGAAAAATGATTCAAAGACCATTAATGATCTACTACTTTTATGTACAGAATCAAATACTTCACACCAGCATTTGTACTAAATTAATCAATTACTATTGTTTGGCTTAAAGAACTAGTTTAATCACTCACTACACATATACACTAAGTGCTACGTACTCCATTTAAAGGCTGTGTCTGGTACAAGTACTGGGCAAAACTCACAATCTAAAGGAGAAGTGATTCAGAGCTTCAAGAATTAAGTTTAGACTGCTCAGTACATGGGAAACATTCAACACATTTTTAGCTGTATTTCTACTTTACTGGACAGTCATCATGGAATACATTTAAACTCTACTCAGCTTAGTAATTCTAGAATCATAGATGGATTATGCAGAGTCCAAACTGCATTCTGTACCACAGAGAAAATAGGGACTTCCTAGAGGCAATCAAAATACCTGATGATAGGGAAATGATTAGGCAAATGTGGGAATTGTGAGGTGCCAGTGACTAAAATGTTTTTAAAGTATAGTTACAGTACATATAACTATATGTACTATGAGAAGGCACTATTAAAAAGGAATCCAGAGGTCTGAAGACTTAGTGGTTAAGGGCATTTGCTCTAAGACCTGAGTTCAACTCCCAGTAGTACCCACTTCCTCCAGCACCAAGCACACACATGGTGCACATGCAAGCAAAATACCCACACACATAAAATAATAAAAATAAAACTATTTTTTTTTAAAAAAAGAATAGGGGTTGGGGATTTAGCTCAGTGGTAGAGCGCTTGCCTAGAAAGCGCAAGGACCTGGGTTCGGTCCCCAGCTCCGAAAAGAAAGAAAAAAAAAAGGAATAAAGGGATATAATAGGTCAATTTTTTTTGCTTGCCTGGCAAATGTGTACCCTGGGTTCAAACTCCCAACACCACAAAAGAAATCAAACAACAAAACGACAACATGCAAAATAAAGCCCAACTGAACAATGTAATCACAAAGTAATATGAAACATTAAAAAAAAAATCTGCGGGGTTGGGGATTTAGCTCAGTGGTAGAGCGCTTGCCTAGCAAGCGCAAGGCCCTGGGTTCGGTCCCCAGCTCCGAAAAAAAAAAGAAAAGAAAAAAAAAATCTGCTAAATTGTCAAAACATAGGACAAATCATATTTTAACCTTAGTGATTCTTAGTATTAATACTTTTGGGTTCATTTTACAATAGACAAAAAAGAACTTATCACTTTATTTATTTTAAAATAGAAATTACCCAATAAAATACAAGTCTATCTGCTAAAGACCTGAGAATTCTGAAAGAAAAATACATTCTAAGTTCTCCATATGTATAATACAAAAAGTAGTAATATTTCTATACTCTTCCTGAACTGAACAAATGCTACTATTGACTAAGCTCCATTTAATGAATGAATGAATGATCTTCAAACAAATGACTATTTTATGTGAATTGATTTAACTTCATAGTTAATGTACTATATGTGAAAGGCCAAATTTTCACATTATAGCTGAGAATGTACAAATAGGCTTTAAAATTCATGGGGCTGGAGAGTGGCTCAGTGAAGATGAGTGCTTGCTACATAGGGATCTGATTTCAGATCCCAGCACTCATGTAAAAAGCTGAGCATAGATGTGTGAATGGATACCTGTAACCTCAGCTTCATTGAAGGGTGGAGGCTGAGGATTCCTGGGACTTGCTGGCTGCCAGCCCATCTTCAGGTTCAGTGAGAGAACATATCACAAGGGAATAAGGTAGTGACAGACAAGGACATTCAAAGTTCTCTGACCTTCTCAAACATACCCACAGACACACGCGCCCACATGACACACATGTTCCACACTTAATGTAAATAACAGACATCTTCTTTCTCACATACATACATACATACATACATACTAGAATTCAGCATGGGTGCTAATTTTCTAGTCTTCTGAACTGCTGTTATACCTAAAAATACATTGTCAGTAGACTAGAGCAGAAGAGCTAACTAAGCACAATGTATACTGCTCTCACAGAAGATCCCAGTTTGGTTCTCAACAACCAAGTCCTCAGTTCTCAACTTCCCATAGCTCCAACTCCAGGGGACCCAACACCCTCTTCTGGCCTCCACGGGCACCTATACTTATGGGCATAAGCATACACATATAACTAAAAACAAAGTAAGGGGCTGGAAAAATGACTCAATGGTTAAGAGCACCTGCTATACAGCTGCTGATGGCTCAGGATTCAGTTCCCAGAATCCATATGGTGGCTAGCAACAGCCTACAACTCCAGTTCCAGTAGATCTGATGCCCTCTTCTGACCTCCAAGGAGGCAAAAACACTCATATACATATAATAGAAAAATTTTAAAGATGAAAATTAATGTTTCTTTTTATTTTCTTTTTCTCTTTTGCTTTTTAATTTCTAAAGCAAGGAAGCACTAACTGCTAACTATAAACACTGTCCCAAAACTATTAAGTAGAAAGCACTTACAGTCTCAGTATAAGCAACATTTTGATACACCTTCCTCCATAATTAAGTAACAGAGAATGAAAACAGATTAACAATTAATTCCTGGCTTTGTGTAAATAAAACTGTTATTCTACTATATATACAGTTTAGATAGTTCTCTGTACCAAGTACCTTCTCTAGGAGGAAAAAAAAACTATTCAGGAAGATCAAAGATGTCCCTTAAATCTGGCAAATACTTATGTAGATAGAAATATAAGAAAAAGACATCAACTATATACCCAAGCCCTTATCTCTTCATGCTCTAATGACTGTCACAAAACATCTTAACTTTTCTGTCATTTTGTGGGCACCATTTGCTGACCATGTTGCACAGGTGAAATTCATCTACAATCATGGAGATTACATCAAGAGTTGTCCCTGTCCCTGTTATAAGCTTTATAAACTATTAACTGACATTACTTCCAGGACTCATAGTAGCAGTTTTAAGAAAAAGGTCACAAAGTAGAAGTGATTTTCACAGTGTCTCCTAAATCTAAGGATAACATTTTCATTCAAGAATCACATCTCCAATTCCAAGCAAGCCTGTTAAAAGCCCACAGGAACAAAAATTCTGGACAATGCATTGAGGAATGGCTTTTCAGAAAAAGGTTAACCCAACAGACTATACAGAGCTAAGAATGCATGACTTAAGACACATGGTAACAGTGAGGAAAGTATCTCTCCCAAAGGAATTACTTAGCTCAAATCCATACACAACCTCCTTTCTTAATAACCTTCTCAGTTCCAGCACTTAAAAGTGTCCCCTGCTCATGAAGAGGGCCAGAACTTTGGTTCCCAGGACTGGAATGGGTAGCTCACAAGGGTCTTTAATTCCAGCTCCAGGGTATCTGACCCCACCGCCCTCTGCAGGCACCTGTATTCATATGCACAACTGAACACACATAATTTAAAAAAAAATCTTTTTAAAAAATTACCAACAAAAAGATGTATATAATAAGCAATACTCTACATAATGAAGGGAAGTCTAAAAATTAAGAGATTAACTTTTTTCTGTCAACAATTAAAAATACAGAAATTAATTATTTTAAATAAATTTTGTAGATTTACTTAAATTGAGGGGGGCAGGAAAAAAACTGTATTAATTCTAAGTTAATATGGTGTAACTTTTACTCTGCTTAATAATATGACGGCAAGCTTAAAATATCCACTAAAAGTGTAAGGAAAAAAGTAAAGAACCTGATTTATTTGGTAACTTTTATCAAAAGTACTCATCTATTTATGAAATATATCCTGTAAGTTAACTTACCACTGTTGTACAGTGAAAACCAAACAAGTCTAAACTTATTTCATTCCTTTTACACATCCATTTTGTAAAAAACCTGAAATGAGCAACTGAAACTTGATTAGTTTACAGTCTGCCATAAACTATAGGTAACAACATATTCACATGGTACAACATATACCAGTTGTAAGAACATACATATGTATAAGCAAATAATGGTATGTATTTCTGCGTGTGAAATACTACATACTTACAACTTCTAAGAGTCCATGTGGGCTGTACTTACTATATACAAGACATCTAATCTGAATGAAAGAAATCCTGACAGCCTAAGGATGCACTTCCCAGAACTCAATGAAATATCACTGGGGCATTATCTAGCCTCAACCATGGCTGAATATTTGCAACGGGAACAACCTATGGTTATTTACTTACGAACTAGAAAACAAACAAAAAAACAAAACAAAATCTCAGTTTCAATACTAGCTTATCACACACTATTACCATCTTCAGCTAATGATACAAAATTCTCTTCCTGCTTCTAATCCCCAATGCTAGCTCCAGAAAACACTGATCTTTTCCTTTTTCACATCTACTGCTAAGTCCTAAAGCTCTAGGAATAAATAGTACTGCATACAGTACTCAGTATATCTTGGACCAATGATGATTTCTCTACAGGTTCAAATAGAGAAATCTAGAGATCAAAGAGTTGCAAACACAGATAAAGGTAGAACTGCTTACTCTGAAAAATATTAACTGGCCAAATATAAGCTCTTTCACTTTTTACCCAACAACAAAGACTCCAAGAAACAACAGAACCAAGAGCAAACATTTCCTAGAAAAATCAGTGTCACTGTTGACTTAAAAAAAAAAAAAAGGCAAAAAACAAGACAAAACAAAATCCCAACTAAGTCTGAATTCTGCTATAAAAAAAAAAAATGAGGGAAGGATTCGGATTTGACAATCACTTGGGTGGTTGATTCAGTAGGGAAATTATTTAAGCTCATAAACCTGGCTCACTGTCCAATTACAAAGGAAAACATAATAGTTACCTTTATTAGCGCTGTTTTTCCGGCATTTCTCACTTTCTGATGTAATCTCTTATTTAGAAAAATCACTCATAATGCAACTAATATCAAAATACCTCATTCACCCAATTATGCCCTACATGTTTACATAGAGCCCATTTATTTACATTAAGGTGCAAGTTTCTACACGCTGACACTATGTCCCTTGCAAAGCCACAATTTTGCATCGGTTGTAACTTCTTTGGTATGAGGAATTCAGAGGCCCTCAAGTTCTCCAGGTCAAAGTTACTTAACTCTGACCATACTATCGTGGTCTTTCCTTTCCTCACAGCAAAGGGTACTTCAGGAAAAGCCTGCTCAAAAAGTGATGACAAAGGCCCCCTTTCCCTCCCACAGAACAGAATGCTTATGAGCCTTTGAAGGGGAAAACAACTTCCTCCAGTTTTACTTTTAAAAATCTGCTCCACTGCTGGTTTGTCTATTTGACTTGTACCTGTTACTGTAGCGACATGAGCAAGTACGTCCAGTTTGTTACAACAGGACGTTTTAATTGCCTGCCACTGGCTATCTGATCGAGGCATGACATCCAAAGTTACATACACTCCATCTACTAAACACCGCAAGCCTATGACTCAACGTAACGCCAAGACGAAAAGTTTCTGAAGAGAAAACGTTTGCTGTCGCTAAAGACGTACAAGGTAAAACAAGTCTGAGTGGCAACTATTCTTGGGGACTTCCTTGGCTAAGACACGGAAAAGCAAGAGCTCCTTCCGTGCCTGGCCCTTCAAAGAGTGGAGGGACGATTCTGAACCCGAGTGGGTCAAGTGCTTAGGAGGCTTGCAGGATCAAAGATGCTATAAATACTATGCTCGCTGCTAGTAGTGTTTTGCCAGTGGGTATTTCGTGGCATCTCTGTCAGTGAGTGGGGCAGTCGGATGGCAAGACCGCTCCTGACTAAGGAGTCGGGCGGAGGTGGACGATCCTCCCCACCACCGTAAAAGCCAAGCCGGGTCCTTCTGGAAACCGCACGCTAAAAGTTACACACACGCCCCACGCGAGGGGTGCGGCGGCGGCAGCGCGCATCCCCTCAGGGCCGCGGCACCGAGGCCGGCGCGAAGGAGGCCCTGAGGCGGCCGGGGCGGGGGAACGGCCCGGGAGGTAGCCGCGCCGGCCCCGCGCCGCCCTGTTGCCGGGAAGGCTCGCGCCCGCCACCGGCGGCGGCCGTGGGGGGAGGGGAGGCCGGCTGCGGCCTGTTGGCGGAGTTCAGCCCTGGCCTCGCGTGCGGCTCCCCGGCCGCGGCTCCGGGTCCCGGGCGCCGAGGACCGACTCACCGGAAAGGCCCGGATCCGCATCTTGGTGTCCTTCCGGCTGCCCGTGCCTTTGCTCAGATTCGACATGGTGCTCGGCCCCTCCCCGGCGGCGGCGGCGGCGGCGGCTGCGGCTCGCACCTGAGGCGCCGGTGTCACATTGAAGGCGGGAGGGCGGCCGCGGGGCTCGGCGGGGGGCGGCGCGGCCCCGGGCTGGGCTGGGCGGCGGGCCGGCCCTGGGCGGCTGCGGCGGCGGGGGGCGGCGGCTGCGGGCTCGGGCGGCTCGGGCTCGGCCGGGGGCTGCGCTGGCGCGGCGGCTCCGCGGGCTTCCCCTCGCGCCGGGCTCGGCTCCCTTTATCGCGCTCCTCCGCGATGGCGGCGGCGGCGGCGACGGACAAACATCTCACTGCGCAGGCCGAACGTCCTCCTCCTCCTCCTTCTCCTCCTCCGCCTCAGCGAGACGAGATCCGGCCCAGAGGGTGGAGGGGGGAGGAGGGAGGGAGGAGAGCGGAGAGTGGAGAGATGGGGGGAGGGGGCGGGAGGACGGGAGGGGAGGCGGGAGGCCGCGGCGGGCACGTCCGCTCTCGCGAGATCAGGGCGGGCGCAAGGCCGGGGGCGGGGCGGGGCGAAGCCCGGGAAGGGAGGGCGCGGGGAGAAGTGGGGGGGTGAGGGGGAGTTAGGAATGGGCGTAGTCAGTGCCCTGGGGGCGGGGCCTGGGGCAGGAGGCGTAGGCTGCGTTTTCAAAAGAGGAGCGTCGGAGACCCGGGTAGGCGGAGGTGGCTTCTGATTGGTGGAGCGCGAAGGTGAGGTGTCACGTGGGCAGTGGGCGGGGGAAGTTCCGGATGGGAAGTGGGGAGTGCTCTGTTGTGGGCTGGCGGGGCTGAGTTTGGCCCGAGCGGATTGCAGGTAGTCCGGGGGAAGGGTGTGGGGTGGGAGTAGGAAGGCTCCTATGTCCTAGAACTGTTCCTGTGTTTTTCTAGGGCACGTGGCCTAGGGATGGGTACTTGATCCCCGCCAGAAACCTGAAAGCAGTGTTTGTGCCTGAGTTACCTGCAGTCTATGAAACCAGTGTCCTGTATTTAGCTAGGTGTTGCAACGCCTCAGTATTGAGTCAACCCGGCTTTCTTACACTGCGCAAGCTCCGGGGTTTGTTGATTAGTTGATACTTTCTGGAGAATCCAGAGCCCACTAATGTTAAAACCCGGTTTTTGTTTGAGTTGAAATAAAACAAGTGCCTGATGTACCACAATATTTGTGTTAAACATATGACCATTTCCAAGAGCAGTATATATCATTAAAACCAAAATCACCGTGGCATTAAGCTTGCTGTAGGTTTGGAGACATTTTTTATTTGTTCGGGACCTCTTTTATCATCCTATAGTCGAAATGTCCAATTCTACTGCCTTTTGCTTCTAATTCAGAATGAATCCTACTTCTAATTTACCTACTTGCTCAATTGCTGTTTCCAACGACGCTGGGAAATCTGAGATTCTCCCAAAGTTTCCGATCTTCCCATTTTGAATGAACTGTTGTTAAGATCAACAGCCACATTTGAAAGCTGAGCTCTAAATAAAAAATGGAAAACTCGATAAAGCTTGTTTACTTATGGTTGAATTGACCCTAAATTATTTGTAATGTTTAAGCTTACAGAGCTATGCATTTGGGCTCTCGCTGGTTGAAGTGCCCCTTTGAAAAATAAACTTAAAGCAAAAACGTTTAATATTTAAAACAAGCTTAAGGAGAATGTTGCTTTTGCTAAGCTAAAAATAAAGCATCAAGAATGAGTTAAGTAAAACAAGGAAGGACTCTGATGAGTAACTGATGCATAGGTGTTTATAACTAGTATGCTACCTGATCGTCATTTCCATAATTATCAGAATATTAAAACCTTTTTCTATTGGCTGTCCTGTCACATGACTCTTTGTTATTAAAAAATACACTCTTGAGCCTTTGGCTTTAATCTAAGCTCTGCCACTTTATCAACTGTATAACTTTCCCTGAAAAAAAGAAACTGCATGTTCTCTCTCATGAGAATAAAGCCAATAGTATTTGTAATATGCAGTCAAATGTGCATGTGGGTATGGAGAAGGAAGCAACACTGGATATGGAAGGACTGAATGCACACAAGTTATGAAGGAGGATAAAAGTCTTATTTTTAGTTATAATTCTGTCGTGGGATAAAAGTGTAAGATTTTAATGTGAAGCTGCACAGCTTCCCCTCTGAATGCCAAGTTCGAAGATCATCGAGTCTGATGAAGGTGGTGTTTTTATTTGCAATTTTTAAAAAAAAATAACAAAAACTACTATTCTACATTGAGAGGTTTAGCCTTATGAAAAATAGCACATTGCTCTAATCTTTCTCATTTTTCCATGAACTTGGGGAAACAACTAAAACCTGGCTAGAGGAGTTAACTACCTTATGACCTATCTATTCACTCGTAACTATGTGACCACTTTCATTTGCTCTACAAACACAGATTTCCATGTTTGCGTTACTTAAGCAAAATTTAGGGGCATTTAAAAGAATCACTGTCAACTCTTAGACTTTTTAACCACCAAAAAAACTACAAAAATTTTTCAGAATTAATATTATTGAGAAATTTGCTGATTTATTTGTTCATTCATTCAGTTGTTCAAATATTTACTAAGTTGCTACTATACATATGAAGTACTAGAGTGCATGAATGAGTTGAGCCCCACCATCATAGAGCATAAAAGTCCTTTTCTATATCTCACAATTAGGAACCACAAACCCAAGTTGAATGGAGCAATAACTTACTGTATACTTCAGAAATCAGAGGGGATTTTTTTCTTTCTTTCTAGGGAAGCAGCGTCCTGAAAAATGTATATGAAAAACACTTCTATATATTGGTAGACCATTCTTCCGTGCCGCATGGTGATCCCTGACTTCCAAATAGAAGATGACCTTTCAAGATACTATCTTTCTGTGCAAGCAGGCCACCTTCCCAGCAGAGCAAGCACACTGCAGTAAAACACACTAGATCTTGCATGCCTGACAGTTGTTATTCCTACTCCTGCTGACAGTGTCCTGACACAGGGAAACGGTGGCCCCAGTTCCATTATCCAGAGGAGGATGTGCAGTCTGACAGGTCAGGCCAGGCAGCTGGGTGGGCCAGCCCCTCATCTGAGTCCCAGTGTGTAAAAAAGCACCATAAGGTACGAAGAGCCTATAAAAGGGAACAGCAGCCTCCTTTTGGCCATGAGTTTCTAGGTATCCAGGAAACCAAGCCATTGTAATCAGTGCTGCAGACTCCTATGTTTGATTGTAAAGATATTGGTTATTAAATCAGCTTTCAGCCTACCAGTTCAATTAGAATTTTATGGTTTTGAACAGACCAAGACCATGGTAAGGGAAGTTCTATGCTTTTCAGATTAGAAGACAGATAATAGAGTCCCAACGCCTTGGATGAAGGGATTAGGTCTTCTTTGTCTCCTAATAACTATTTCAGGTCAATAGATGTGGAGTTGTTTAGCTGCCTAGTAACGGCACGTTTACATGGAATTGTAAGACGCCATGTTATCAAAGGGAAATCAGAATAGACTGACCATAAGCACCAAAACTTGACCATACACCTTTCCTGTTTACCTTTCCTTCTTACATCCTGAGACAAGAAGTGTACGACACCTATAAGCAGACAAAATGAAGTTACAGCTTGAACTAAAGAAAAATCCACATGCCTAATCACTTCATAAAAAACACATCCCCATTGTCCAACACACTTTCATGCTAAATATCATCTGATGGACAATTCTAGAAACTTTGTCATTGATTTAGACAGTGTTCTGTTTATTCCACTAAGTGAATCTTTTGTGAATAAAAATATGTATATATTATTTTGGCAGAATATAAATTCTCAATTAAAAATTATTGGCATTGCATTCATATGGTTTTTTAAAAAAAACTTATTAGCATGTGTGTATGTGGCGGGCAGGGGCGCAGGGGCACGGACACACATTATGTGTGGGGACCAGAGGACAACTGGCTGATATTTCTTCACCTTTATGTGGATTCTGGGGTTTGAACTCAGGTTGTCAGGCTTGTAGCACATGCTCTTTTACCCTGTTGAGCCATCACTGTTGAGCTCGTTCCACATGATTTTATTTGGAAGGAAAATAATTTCCTCTTACCGATAACATTGTAACAGTAAAATCGCAAGAAGCCTCCAGGGGACAATTATGAATGTTCACTGCTTGCATTCATGACAGCTAAAGTATATGTTGAGATTTATAACTCATCAGCTCATTCTTTGTAACGTAATTTCGTAGTCGAGATATAGCATGGTGCCAGAGAGCCATAAAAGCAAATTGTCTACATTTTATTCTACATTTAGTAATTGTATAAACTAGCCACCAACAAGGGTAATAAAATAGCATTATTCTTTTAAACTTCTTCAGTAAGCTCTTGTCTTCATTGTTCAGAGTGAAACCGAGCTGGTAGAAGTCATAATGTGAGCGAATTAAAGCCGCGTTGGTAGGAAAGAATTCACACTGACTAACTAAAAGACATCAAAACCAAAGGAGCCATGTCTGGCCCCTAGGTAGTATAATGAAATCCTAGAGAGATGTTGATTCTATGCCACCACATTCTGGATCCTGCCATTCTTTTGCGGCTGGATTTTGGGTAAAGAATCCACCCACTGAATGGACAGTTTGAGATGGTGGCAACATGGACATCTTGTTAAAATGACAACTTCACATTTAACTGAGCTAAACAAACAAACAAACAAACTCAAACAATATTTATGTATGAGTGTATTAGGAGCGCTACTTCTCTGTGGCTGAAATTCTCATTGAAAAGTGCCTATTCCTACATGAAACTTCAGGTTTCTTAGAACAGCGGCTTCAGATGCTTGAATTGTTAAGGTGCCAACACATTTAGCTAAATTGATTATGGTGAGGAAGACAGTGGTGTTTGTTCATGGGGGAAGGCATGCTTCTGATTAGCTTCCTAGTCTTTTGTTTTAAGGGGAATTTCTGACCTGATGTGGTCTTAGTAGATAGCAGTTACCACTTCCAACCCTGGTAGCCAAAGTGGCTTGACGGATCCTTCAGTGTGAGGATGTGCACAAGTGATAGAGGTAATCAGATCCATTTTAAAACCTTTGAGTGGATGACTCAAGGACACCAGGTAGTCCATTCGGGGACAGTGGCAGCAAATAAGCTAGACTCTGTGTGGTGGCTGGCCTTCACTTGCTCCTCAGCTTCTGGGTTCTCCTGCTTGTTCAGCCTGTGCTCTTACCCACCGAGCCATCCCTCAGCACCCTGAGGTGATTTTCATCTCTAGTGTGAAGAAGATAGCCCATCTTATAATTGTGCCCAGACCGACCTGCCTTTCTTCCTTCCATCTTTCCTTCCTTCCTTTCTTCATTCTTTTCTTCCTCCCTCCCTCCTTTCTTCCTTCTTTACTCTCTTCCTCCCTCCCTTCTTCCGCCCATCCTTCCTTCCTTCCTTTTATTTGAGCAACTTATCCAACACTGTTTGGATGAATTTACACAGCTGCCACGATGTTATGTCACGTGGATAGCACAGAGAAGATTCAAAACAACCAGCAAACTCTCCTGTGTATCAATAACGGATGTTTCTGTGAACACAGAGAAAATTAGCAATTGTTATGGTTATTTGACTGCAATAGATGAGTAGCCAGAGAAAATACATCATATGAGATGATTGTTAACTATTAATATTGTCTATGCAGAGTATAGTGTATCTGAATCAGCTAAACTGCTTTCCATACCAAGACAGAGAACCCAACTCTGACTGGTATAATAACAATCAGATCACTGTCTTACATAACGTGAAGCCCAGAGTCAGCTTGCAACTCAGATACAGTACATTTAGTGACAGTTTTGGGAGCCCCGGCCTCCTCTGCTGGCTAGTGGCAAGGTATAGTCACAATATGTATGATTGTCTCGTTAAATTGAAGCTAGAGCAGTGATTCTCAACCTATGGGGTCATGACCTTTGGGGCCTGCATATCAGATATTTACATCATGATTCATAACAATAGCAAAAATTACATTTATAAAGTAGCAATGAAATAATGTTATGGTTATGGATCACTAAAACATTAGGAACTGTATTAAAGCATTGCACATCAGGGAGGTTAAGAATCACTGGGCCAGAGGGAAACTTACTCTTACAGGTGCTGTGAGCAGAGAATGCTTCCCAGAGACAGATCTGGAGATAATCGGCCATGACTCACTGGAACACTAGGTTACATGCCTAGTGTAGCTCACTAGATGGAAGGAGACATAAACACGCCTAATTCTAGTCATTGGGGAAAGATAGGTCCTACAAGTACTAACCACTATTACATGTTAGTACAACACACATTTATAGTTATCTCCTTTGAAGAGATTACAAATGGCAACCAATGCATTGAAGGTTTACAGGGAGAGAGAGAGAGAGAGAGAGAGGAGAGAATTAAAATCCAACTATGCTGTAAGGAGAGCTCTCATATACAAATGCTAAGACCAAAGAGAGGAGAAACGCATCATAGCCAAAGACTCAAAGAGAGGTGAAACTCACCACCTGGACATGAGAGAGGTACATGTTTTTACAGACACCTATAAAAACACCTCTCTGGCCTTCTCTTTCAGAGGCATTTAGCAAAGTTTCATTCCCTGTTTCCTTTTGTTATGTGGACTACGGTAGCCAGAGTCAAATGGAAGCACAGTGGTTGGCCCACAGTGTAATTTGGAAGCTGAGGAGGAGGCCTCTTCGCCTACTTCTTCATTTTAAAAATCAATCTATTTTAAACAACTTGTCAACTAAAGCAAGCAAGCTAACAAACAGCCATGCAGCTGGGTTAATGAAGCCACTGAAGACCAGACCCAATGTCTCTACATCTCAGTGAACCTATTAACAGTTACAATAGCTATTCTGAATATTTAGGCTTGACCGAGCCCCACATGTGTGCCAATCCAAAACCACTCAGATTCTTGAGGCCACCCTACTGTTGTGTTTTCCAAAGATACGAAGAGGTGGCCATAATCAGCAAACCGTCCTTTGGAAATATGTTAGTATTGCATCCAGGTCAGTTGTAATCTTGTTGCTTCTGTTGAGAGGACGTTAACTTCCTGTAAAGAAAACGACACGGTTTCCGGTGCTCTCCTCTCACGAGGCTTTTATGAGTGAAGGGAGGCCTGTCTTTCCATGCCTCTTCCATGACTGCTTTGTCTGCCTCTTCCTCACCACCACTACAGCTGAGTGTTCTTATGGTAGTGAAGAGTGCAGGGTTCCGTTAGTTGAAGGACACAAGAGTTCATGAATAAAGAAGGGTGATAGTGGTACTTACCATAGTAATTATGAAATTGGTGTATGAAACGTGATGTACTCTTATTCAGGACCCTGTGAATAATAAGCACTTAGCCAAGTCTGCCTCCTGGTCCATAGTGAGCCTCAGTTTACAGGTAAGAAAGTCATCTCAGACAGGCTCAGCAACTTATCCAATCTGAGGGAAGTTAAGTGTCCTACTTAGAGGCTCCATTTAAGTAAGTCAGGACAAAAAGATTCAATCCCTTTTTAACTAATTTCAGGCCTGTTCAATTCCAGAGTCTGTAGTTTTCTACTATTGGTTGGTTGGTTGGTTGGTTTGTGGTTTTTTGGTTAGGTCATCTGTTTGGGCTTTTGGTCCAATGCTGTAGGATGATGGGATGAAATGCATAAAAGTGAGGGATCAAAAAACTGAGAGTTTATCTCAGGTGTTCTATACCTACAAGTCCAAGTCTCACCACAGATGTTACTGTGGAGGGAGAAGAGGAGAAGGGGAAGGAGGAGGAGAACGATGAAGAGGAGGAGGAGGAGGAGGAGGAAGACGAGGAGGAAGAGAAAGAGTTCTCGAGAAGGAGGGGGCGGCAGCAGTGGCAGAAGCAACAGCTGTAGCAGCTACTACATCTAAGATACTGATGGAATTTTTGTTGTACTTTTGAGTGATGGGCTCAAAATGTAGCAGTAGGCATCGCTCAACAGAGGAAAGCAGTTTGCCCAGGCTCAGACAACCACAGCTGGTTTGGAAGCCCAGCAGGGAGTGTGCAGGGCCTTCACGCTCTTGACCTGTCTAATGGGTCGTTCCTTTGCTTTGTCAAAAGAATCTGTGATCCAGGCTGAAGTTAGCATTAGTACACTATGTAGCTGAGTCTTAAATGGTCAGAATCTCAAAAACAAGCTCAGATGACCTAGTGAGAGGACCTGACTGTGAGGGAATAAAGTCCACCGGATAGCACAGCAGCCCAAAGTAACAAAGAATGGCCTAGGCAACAAAGTATCGCCTACAGGAAACACCAGTGAGCCAGAGTCTGGGTTGGGGTATGTTTGGTGCAGTCAGTTTTCCTGCTATTTGCATCCCTGTGCATTTCCATTTACTTTCTCAGGGCCTTTGTTCAGGACCACGATCTCTCTATACTGAAAAATGCAAATTAAGGGGAGAAGACGTAGTTTTGTTGAGTATGTTCTTCTCGGCATATTAAAGAAAGGAAGTAAGTTTTCAAGTTTTGGAGCAAAATGAATTAATTTGCCAGAAAAGTAGATATATCTACTTATATAGTAGGCTATATATGCTTAATTGATACTGTTTTTTTCACTAACTATAATGGTACTTTTCTTTACTGAAGACTGGGAATTTTATGGATTTGGACATTGGCATTGCTTGTGGCCAGATGGGAAAATTACAAGGGAATCTTGATGTGTCTCAGCTGCCCTGTGAGAGTGCCCCTCAACATCACAATTTTAATCTCTCCACTTCCCGCTCCCTATACCCCGCCCCACACACACACACTCCATTATCACTAGGATCCCAGAGTTTCTAGAAAGTCTCTAAGACTTTACCCACTCACTAGGGCATTTATTTACCACAGTGTATTGTTGTTTCTCCCCAAATGGATTTGCTTTAGGATTTCTTAACATAACAAATTTACAATGCAGTTCCACTATGCTTTGATATGGTAGAACTTGGTGTGCATCCTTTCTCAGGTATCAACCAGGCCGTAAACAGAGCTACCCTGATGCTATCCACGGGGTGTCAGAAAGTGGAACATTAGCTCAGGCTTTGAAAAGTGCTCAAATTATGCATGTTCCTTTACTGGAAAATGCACAAAATCCCGAAACAAATATATATTGTGCCGTGTGGGTGAAAATGCCGCAGCCCTGGTAATTCTCAGAGGTTTTCTTGAAGCTGAATTCTAAGCCCACAGCTTTCCTTTGTTTTTAGCTCCAACAGTGGCTGGTTTACATCGTATAAACCTCCCTAAAAAGACAGAAAGGGAGAAATTGAACATTAAATAAAACAAATGGCATATTTCCGAGGTATCCGAGGTATTCTCCTCAATTATAAAGGCCTAACTTTCATTGCAGTCAGTAGTAGGTTTATTGTGAGCATTAAAGAAAAATAAATGTGTTCGTTATTAAATTAAAACTATAAAACCTGAGAACAAAAAACATTCTTAAAATTTTGCAATTTGTTTCGCCATCTCTGTCATGCACGGTACGTGGCTTTACTCTGTGATCAAACCCTGAACGTATTTCTTGATTTCAGTGTTGAAGGATGAGTTTCCATGGCTCTGGATATTGCCCTGTACTCCTCCCTCCTGTCTTCTCTCCCTCCCTCCTTCCTTCCCTCCCCCCATCCCTCCTCCCTTTCTTTGTTTTCATCCCCTCCCTCCTCACTTCCTTTTTCCTGCCTTCCTCTCTCCCTTCTTTCCTTCCTTCCTGCCTTCTTTCTCTTTCATTCCTTTTTCTGTGACAGTGTCTCACGGACCCCAGTCTTGCCTCACATTTGCCAAGATGTTGCCAAAGATGACTGAATTTCGGATCCTTCTGCGTTTACCTCCTGAGTACTGGGGCAGCAGTTGTGTATAGCCGCTCCCGGTTTTATGTGGTGCTTGAGATCAAGCCTAGGGCTTTGTGTATGCGAAGTGAAGTCTGCACTCAGCCGACCGAGCCACGGCACCAACCGGTGCGCGTCTTTCAAATCGTTTTGTGAGGATTGTTGAATAACACCTTTGAAAACTGTCTGTCTATCTGTCTGTCTCTCTCTCTCTCTCTCAGAACATATATACATACATACATACATGTCTGTATGTGATGGCTTGAATAAGAACGGCTCTCATAAGCACAAATGTTTGAATGTTTGGTCCTAGTTAGTGCAACTCTTTGGGAAGATTTAGGAGTTTGGCCTTGTTAGATGAGGGCTGTCACTAGGAGTGGGCTTTGAGGTTTCAAAGCCCAGTCTCCCTCCCGGCTCCTTCTCCTCCCCTCCCCCGCCTGCTCTCAGCCTGCCACTCCAGATCCATTGTGATCCCTCAGCTACTTCTCCAGCACCATGTGTGCCTGTCTGATGCCATGCTCTGCACAATGGTAGCCATGTATTAATCCACTGAAACTGTAAGCAAGGACCCATGAAATGTTGTCTCTTAGAAGTTGCTTTGGTCCCAGGAGTCTCTTCACAGCAGTAGAACAGTAACCAAATATACTATCTTAAAGGATTAACTTCCTTAGCTTAGGGTTTCTTACCTACTATACAACTGCACATCCAGCTGTCTACACTCACTTCCATTACCCTGATGGAAACATATGTTGGGGTGCCAGTGCAAATGTGGAAGCTACCTATAGAGTACAAAGAAACTCCCTGTCTCTGATCCAGGAACCTCATGTTGTCTAACAGCCTTTATTTAATTGTGCCATGCAAATTCACTAGCCAGTGTTTCTATTCATAATCAAATTGACTGGATTTGAATTCACTTGGGAAACAAATCTCTGGGGATATCTGTAAGTCCCTATCCAATGAGGTTTAATTGAGGAGGGAAGATTTACCCTGCATGTGGATTGCACCATTGCATAGACAGGGATTTCAGGATGAAGAAAAAGGGAAGGCCAGGGCCTGGCAAGACAGCTCATTGGGTAAAGGTACTTGCCCCAAGATTTAACAAGATGATTTTGATAGTTGATAAAAGAAAAAAAACTCTTAGCCATCATCCACCACTTTTATGTCTTTATGAATATGATGGGGACACACCCCCCCACACACACACACGAATAAATAAATGTTTAAGAAAAAAAAAGATGGCGCTGAAGATATTGTTCACAGGCTAAGATGGACATCCAACACCCATGATGGGCAGCTCATAACAGCCTGTATCCTGCAGCAAATATGACACCTTTCTGACCTCTGTGGACCCCTCCACACACATACCACACAATACAGATATACAAATAAGAAAAGATAAAAATAAATCTAAAAAGTGAAAGAGGATAGAGAAAGAGAGAGAGAGAGAGAGAGAGAGAGAGAGAGAGAGAGAGAGAAGAGAGAGACCAGCATTTACTTCTCTCTACTTCCTGACTGTAGATGAGATGTGACCAGTCCCATAATGACCCTGATGCTCTGCCTTTCCCACGACGATGGACTGTATGAAGTGGTAGCTAGAACCAACCCATCCGTCCTCAGGTTACCTTTGCTAGGCGTTTATCACAGTGTGACGAACAATAACTGACGCAGAGAAAGAGGAGTCAAAGTTCTGATTTTTCTTGGCACTTGACGAAAAGCTATACATGATGTGGGTGCAATAATTCTCCTTCCTGTCATTTTGTGAGAGACTTTCTGCAACATGTGCACCCGATTTTGGATAACAGATAACATCTCACAATGGTAAAGAACAGCCCCCATGGCTAGGCTATCTTAGTTTAATCCTGGCAAGGGCCCTCCTTTACTGTCTGTTCTGCCAGAAATTGACCCCAACACAAGAACATGACTATGATGACCTTAGAAATCACTGCTATGTAGTAAGAAAGTAAGAAGACTAGAATCCAGAAAGAAGGATCAGTGACTAAGAGTATTTCACTTTCACAGAGGACTTGGGTTCAGTTCCCAGCACCCACATGTGCAGTGGGTTAGGCTGGTGCTGCTGTGTATTCAAATGTTAAATACTGGCCCCCAAGAACTGGCTGCCCCCGACAAGGAGATCCTCACATACACCAACCCAGGCTATGTAAACTTTCCCACCAAGTTACCCCTGATTGGTTAACAAAGATGCCTACAGCCTGACCAGGACAAATGAGATGTGGGCAGGGAAAAGATTCCCAGGATGGCAGTTGGGACCAGGAGGAAGGAGAAAGAAGGAAAGGGTCACCGTGGATAGACACATGGCCATGAGGGCTGGACTGATGGAGCAGGAGTGGTCCAGGAGGAAAATGACAAGTGATGTCTCAGACATCTCCACAGGGAAGAAGACAAAATAGCATAGAGGGATGACATCTGCCCAGCTCTGGTGCTTTAAATTTTATTACAGATCTAAAGGTTTTAGTAACTTTTATTTGGGGATTATATGGTCTCAGTGGAGTAGAAACACCTAAAAGATAGATAAAGCCAAAACGGGGGATGTGGCAAACCCCGGAATAATAATAACCACAACATCCGTGGTAGCTTACAACCACCTAACCCTAACCCTAACCCTAACCCTAACCCCTAATCCCTAATCCTAACCCCTAACCCCAAACCCTAACCCCAACCCCTTACCCTAACCCCCAACCCTAACCCCTAACTCTAACCCTTAACCCCTAACCCCTAACCCCCCTCTCCTAGCCTCCATAGGCACTGCCTCCACACTCATGATACACATATATGCATGAATGCAAAAATACCCATACAGATAAAATAAAATAAATAAATGTTTAAAAAAGAAAAAAGAAGGTGAATAGAAAGAGCTGGATACATTATGTATTTCCAGTGAATTTATAATGTGGATAGCTAAAGCAGAGCTCTTGGTGGCCAACATGAAATGTGAACGTCAAAGCCATTTGACCCACGGGTAAGGGAATTGGGAGACGGTATATCAGATCCTCCTTATCATTTGTCGAGGGCACCTGGGTTGGGTTGTGATTCTAGTCCTGAACGCTAGGCAATCTTGCATAGCACAAAGAAGGTTGCAGCAGGCCATGGCAGTTGGAAGTGAAGACCATGTACATTGTGTGGCTAAAGCTTAAAAAAATTGTAATAGGCACACTTCGAGCCTTTGCGGTAAATTTTCTCTGGTGGTATATTCTTAGGGTATTATTCAAAGATGTTTAATGTACTGTTTTCCCATCTGTAGAATGGAAACAATATTAGTACCATTATATAAAGCTGGTAAAAGAATTAAATATTAAAATAATGGAAAACACTTTAAAACAGGCTGCGGTTTCATGAGAGCTTGGGAAATGTTGGCTTTTATTACAGAAGAGCACAGCATTGATTCCCTGCTTGGTATTTTGTGTGTGCTATTCTCTGACATGAGAGTTTGACTTTTAATTCCTTAACATAATGACATGTTATTTTGCTAAATGTCTGTAATGGACTCTGGGAGATTCCCTGCGTATTTATGTTTGACATGTATCAAGGGGCAACTTTGGCTGCCATCTGGGAAGCACCAAGAATGATGTATTTAAAGCTTATTTCTATTTAAATTTCCTTAGAGAATTTATGGGGCTGAGCACTCCTGAACTGTTTAATTTAAAGATTTACTGTCTGTCAGGAAAACTAATTAAAACTTGTTTGAAGTGTCAGTAACACAGTAGCATCAGTCTCCATTTTTCCCTTCTAAAATGTGAATGAAAATATAAAACAGAAGTATGTTTATTTAAATTTTATGTCTATGGGCACTTTGCCTACATGTATGTCTGTACCCCGTGCCCACAGAGGTCAGAGGAGAATGTCAGATCCCCTAAGACTAGAGTTACAGATGGTTGTAAGCCACCCTGTGGGTGCTGAGAATTGAACCCAGGTCCGCTGAAAGAGTGGCCAGCACTCTTACTCCATGAGCCATTTCTTTAGCCCCAGAGAAGCATGTTTCAAATTCATTTTCTTAGCATTACATATCATCTGTGTTAGACTCCCGTGAATCCACATGATATTAACTACAGAATTCACCAGAATGCTCAGAACGTTAGGAAGGCTACTTAACTTTCATTTGAGATAAATTTGTACTATTAGCCAAACAGCACTGATAGGAAATCACCAAGCTTTTGTAAACTATGCATTAATTAAATCCAAATCTTTATGGCTTTCAGACATTTCAAAGGTTCTTTTAATATGTGTGTACTTATTAAAATAATATAATATTAGCAACAGATGTTTTAAAATAGTCATTTATTGAATATATGTGATTATTGAAAACAATGTAACAGTAATTTTAGGTTCTGTTTTCTTACTCCCTTGTCAGTTTTGGAGAGACTGACGTGAGCAGCCTCAGGAGGCTCAGCATGGCTCAGTGGCTCTGAAGATCATAGCCTCAGATCAGGCTAAGAAAGTGGTCCAGCTCACGGTCCTTCAGCATCAGAACACGCATGTCTTTCCCTCCTAGATACCCAGGATCCTATATTTCCAATCAAATCACTCTCCTTCTATTCCATTCCTCAAAGGCCTCCTTGTTTCTTCTAGGTGAACTATGACATTCGAAAGATCTATTTCTGCTAAAGGGTTAATGATGAGAATGAATCCAGTACAGTGTTGTCTGGTACCTAAGTGTTTGAGAAAATATAATGTGATGTTTGCAGGACACATAGTCTAGCAGGGACAACTTGGAGACAGTTTTAAACCACTGAGAGTGATGGTAGACATTAAAGTGTCCACCCTCAGATAGAGTTGTGTTTGGCAGTACGTTATCCATTTATAACTATTTTTAAATCAGTGACCCTTTTTAAAAAGTTATTTTTTATATGTATGGGTGCTTTGCCTGCATGTATGTCTGCGTACCACATGTGTGCTGGGTGGCAGCAGAAATCAAAGCCAGGTCTTCTGGAAGGACAGCCAATACTCCTAACCACCGAGTCACCTCCTTAGCCCCCTTCTTTATTTTGTGCCCTCTCATAATCAATGCATGTGGTTTTATAAGCAGAGTCTTATGGGCCAAATCTGATGTTCTATGAGTTTCCTGTCATCTGAGCTGTACTGTTAGTAATCAAGGCTTGTCAGAGATGTTGACTGTTTCTGGGCATCAGTACAAGCCCTAGAAAGAAAGATCAGTTACATGTTTTCTTTAGTAATGACATACCTTAAATAATATACCCTCAGATTAAATGTGTCACCTATTCAACAGAGCTCTTGCTTTGATGCTTTTGATGTGGGGAAGGTTAACAGCTGCCAAGCTGCCAAATATTATGTCTACACGCTTGCCATGCTGAGCAAGCCACCCCATTCGTCTGTCCTAACCCTATTCTCTTTTTGAGAGCCCGTTTCCATTGTTTCTTGTAAGTGGGCAGTAAACCATATGACGATGCACTGTTGGTTATGGCAAACTGGTGGAGACATGGTAGACAGACAAAGGCAGGAGAAGGAAGGCTAAGTAAAACCAGGTAGAGGTGGGGGAGCTTGAGAGAGAACGCTCAGTCTATAAAGTGTATTCCACAGAAGCATGAGGATTCCAAGTCTAACCCCAGGATCCTTGTTAAAAAGACAGGCACAATGGTACCTTCTTGTAATCTCAGCATTGGAAAGGCCAAGAAGGGGAAGATCCCAGGCTGCTGGCTGGACACCCCAGCCTAATCAACTAGTCCCAGGCTGGGGGGGGACCGTGACTCAAAAAACAAGATGTGTAGTAGATGAGGAAGAATGATACCTGAGGTGCTCTGTCCTCCCCAGGATGTCCACACCCACACGAGGTCATGCCCTGCCCCAACTCACGTGCACACAAAAATAGGTAGCAAGACAGAGTCCGGTGATTACGCACGCAGCTCCAGGGAGTGGAGAAGGCATAGCATGCATCTTGGTTTGTTTGAGGCACACATGTGTAGAACAGGCAGCCCTGGAGCTTGCATCAACATGTGGGATGCTCAGCTTGCACATGGTACCATCACACCCAGCTATACACTCCTACTGGTCTTTAGCTACTTAGTAGGTTCTTTTTCCTTCCATCCTTCTCCGCCTCTTCTCTTCCACCCTTTCAACCCCTACCACTAGATAGAAAAAAAAAGAATAGAGAGGAAAGAAAAGAGATCTCTGAATGGTTGGGAGTCGGAAAGGGGGCAGCATTATTGTTAGACTGCTTCCTGCTGACTAGAGGCATTGAGTTCCTTGGGGCAAGCTGTGAACTTCGCCATCAGGACATCTAATTTCTTCTTGTCATTGTCTTTTCTTTGCATTCCATTACTTAGCAAACTTTTATTAACAGTGACCAACAACAACCAAGAAGCCACCAACATCCACACCTTCTCTCTCTCTGAAAAGTCCTCAGAATTCCAAAATGTCACACAGTCACAGAAACTATCCGTGACTGGCAAAATTGCACACCTGCTAGAGCGCCAGGCAAATCATAATCAACGGCTGTGGACAATCTGAAGTCACCCCACAGCCCCACATCCTGGAATAAACAAAAGCACATTCCTAGTTCTGTGTTTTTGTTAAGGAAACCAAAGCCCCAAAATTCTGACTACACACATCTTGACTCTAGAATGGCTCCAAAGTGTTTCCGGCTCATGAAATAGGTAAATAGGTAGTCTGACTTCCACAAGAACATAATCCCAAAAGATAACATGTGAGCCACTTAAGTAAACTTATTGTTATTTTTTTAAAGACAAGGTCTCTCTATGTAGTGGCTGTTCTAGAACTCATAGAAATCAACCAACCTCTAACTCCTGAGTGTTGGGATCAAAGCCATGTGCCACCATGTCCTGCTTCCTTATACAGTTTAAAGGTTTCTAGAACCCCTATTTTAAAAAAGGAAAAGAAAAAGAGGAAATAAACTTAAATAATATTATCTATATCAATATGTCAATGATGTTATATCAATTTAAATTTAAATTTAAAATTGTTGAGGTATCTGCATTCTCTTTTCTATGGTAAATCCTCAAAGTCCAGTGTGTGTTTTTCAGTACAGCACTTATCGGTTTAAAACAATGAATCAAAACACATCCCGTCTTCTCATTTGCCACCTGTGGTGGGTAACCAACTACTATGCTACAAGAAGAGTCGATGGAAACCACATGTGCTTGCAGGCACTACATTTTCTAGTTGTCTTGTATTTGACATGGTCACACATGCTAATCAGATCTGCAGCACTGTGACAGATACTTGAGGAAACTTACAAAAAGGAAAGATTTATTTTTGGTTCATGGTTTGCTTAGTCATTGCTTTCGGCTCGAGGTGACACGGAATCATGATGACACAAAAACGTGGCAAAGAAGGGTCGCTTGCTTCATGGCAGCCAGGTAACAGAGGAGAAGACAGAGAAGGGCCTAGGACCACACATACCCCCCGAGAGCATGCCTCTTGTGACCTCTGTACTACAAATAGGCCCTCACCTGGGAAAACTTCATCCCTTCCCATAAGAGCATCAAATTATGAATCTGTCAGTCCAATGGTTAGGTCAGAGCCCCTGTGATCCAATCACCTCTCAATAAATGGAATCCACCAGCTGAGGACCAAGTCTTTTAGGTGGCATCTCATAGTCAGACCCTAACACCAGGTGACCAGTGCTAGGCCAACAAAACAAAGTCCGAACTATTTGTGTCGTCTCCGGAATAGCCTGGTTAAGAGTCAGCTTGGCTTCTTTGCTGTCTTTGTCCCTTTCTACCAGCTTGACAGGAAGGACATGGCAGCCTTCAAAGCCGTTTGTGACAGATGGCACAAGGAGGAAGGGATACATACCCTCTGAGTCATCGTTTGGAGGATAGCCTACTATTCACCGTGTGTGTTAAGCACGGAATGATTTTTCCTGTCTTAAAATGCTAATTTTTTATTTCTTTGTTTCACTGTTAGCCTCTCCTATCTGATAGACCTGTTCCCCCCACCCCCATATTGCTATTAAGATCTTTTTCTATTTCTAGCAGCAAGTGATACCCTGCACATTGTGTGCATGCAAGTACATGCACAAGGATGCACACGCAACACATGGGCATTCTCATCACCACATAATGCATCTGTGTGTGTGTGTGTGTGTGTGTGTGTGTGTGTGTGTGTGTGTGTGTGTGTGTGTTAATTCAGGCATATCTAAGCTACAGATTTAGCCTGGAAAAATAAACCTCTTAAAAACAAATTGAGTTAAAGATATAAATGCACTATTATTTAAAACCCTTCTAAGGGGCTTGGGGGTACAGACCAGTAGTGGAGTATTTGTATAGCATGTATGAGGTTCTAGATTCAGTTCCCAGCACTGACTGAAAAAAAAAAATTAAACAAAACAAAATAACAGTGAAAACCTCTTTAAAAATGGAGCCAGGGCTGATGAGATGGATGGTGGGCAAAGACATTTCCACCAAGCCTGATAACCTGCCCTTGATCCCAAGAAATCTGGCAGGGGAAGAATAACTCTCAGATCTTGCCCTGTGACCTCCACATGCTTACACAAGTCTGCATGTTTGTGCACAACACTGGCTATTTGGCAACAAACTCTCGAATGTGACATCAAACACCCAGGTAACAGAAGAATGAAAATAAGTTGGATTTAAACATTTTTTTTTCATCAAAAGACACAGAGGAAAAGGCAACTCACAGGATGGTTGAAAATCGGTGGCTTGAAAAGAAATGTCCAATATGTATGTACTGAGGGCTCCTAACCCTCAAAAAAACAACGTCGAGCCAAACAAGCAGGAGAGAGTACTTAAATAGACATCTCTCCACAGAATAGATACAAATGGCCAATTAGCACATGAAAAGATGCTCTAGCCATTAATCTGTTGGAAAGTTCAAATGAAAACCGTACACAAAGGCTACCTCGCACCCATTAGGATGGCTGTTAGGCACAATCAGGCAACATGGAAAACAGCAATTGTTGGGAAAGATGTGAGGAATTCGGAACCCTTCTGCACCGTTGGTGGGAATGTAAAATGGTGTAGCCATTATGGCCAGAAGTGTGAAGTAGAATTCCCATGTGACCTCTCTACCTTAAGCAGCTCAAGGCAAGATCTTGGAAGAGATGTGAGTGTACTTTACCGTGCTCATGGAGCCATGAGTGTCAAAAAGATAAAACACGGAAGCAACCCAGTGTCCTCGGCAGATGCATGCTTGAGGGAAATGCAGCAAATAGGAACAACGGGATGTAACTCCGAAATTCTGAAATACTCTGCAGTGTAAGTGTTTTAAATTAAACAAGCCAGCTGCAAAAGTAACAACCCCGTGTGGCTCTACTTATAGGAGGTACTTGGCATAGTGAAATTCACAGAGGTGGAATGCAAAATTTTGTTTGTACCAAGGGCTTGGGAGGGAGAAAATTGGGAGTTATTGTTTAGTGAGTCTAGGCTGTCAAGTTTGCACTGTGAAAAGACTTCCTGGAAATGGATGGTGGGGATGGTTACTCAGCAGTATGGATGTGTTTAATATGACTGAACTGCACATTTAGAAATCACTAATAAGGTCAATTCTATTCTGCGTGTGCTCTAATTAGAGCCTTCAGAATCCTAGAACATTTGATTGGTAAACATGCAATTTATAACGGCTAAGAAATTTCAATGTCAATGTAGCTAAAATGGAAAATACAGTTCTATAATGATTAAACAAGGTTTATTTTTCTCACGTGCTAATATAACTGTGGCAGATTGGTAAGGCCCCAGGGCGACTCCCGTGAGGTCCTTGTAAGAGATATAGCTATTTTCATGGAAGGAGATTTGAAAGCATGAAGTTAAGTAACTTTCCAAGGTTGTTTGTCCAGGACTCTAGAATAGAATTTTCCACTTTCTGCACAGACCCAGAGGCAGACATTTCTGTTTTACAGTACAGGATGGTTTCCAGAATTCTCTGGTCTCTATCCATGAGCACTTCTCCCGTTCAGGCTAAGAGGGCACATGATAAACCCCAACGGTGAAATCACTTCAGGTTGAGGACCCTGTCCTAATATCAGCAGATTACCAGTACAGGCCTCTTGCTGTGGAGTAGTGATTGCAAGACAATAAGAAAGCAGGCAGGCAGGTTACTGACAGCATAGCAAGGCTAGGATCTACCCAGCTGGGATAGATTTCAAAGTGTGCCATGGAAAATTTGTCAGCTGAGTGGGTGTGCGGGCTAGTCTTATGCCAACAGGACACACGAGCTAGAGTTATCTGAAAGAAAGAAACCGTAACTGAGAAAATGCCCCCAGAAGATCTGGCTCTAAGGCATTTTCTTAATTCGTGAGCACTGGGGGGAGGGCCCAGCCCATTGTGGGTGCTGTCATCCTGGGCTGGTGGTCCCGGGTTCTATAAGAAAGCAGACTGAGCAAGGCATGGGAAGCAAGTCAGTCAGCAGCACCTCTCCACAGCCTTTGCATCAGCTCCTGTCTCTAGGTTCCTACCCTGTTTGACTCCCTATCCTAACTTCCGTCAATGATGAACAGTGATGTATGTGTAAGTGTAAGCCCAACAAGCCCTTTCCTCCCCAGCTTGATTTTTGATGTTTTTTTTTTTTCACAGTAATAGGAACCCTAACTAAGACAGTGGGGTAACTTCTTTTGAAAGGCAAAATTGAATGGTTAAAAGAGACAGAAACCCTCTCCAATTCATTCTGGTTCAAAGGGAGTTTATTTTTAGGATGTGCATGCTCTTGTAGACAAGACACAGCTGGAAAGGGAGCTGCAAACTGGAGAAGCTGCTACTGACAACACTTGCCTTTCGGTGGCTGCTGCACCCATATGCACATGGCTTTGCAAATCCGCTTTCTGTTCCATGAATTAAGTCTCTTTGCTATCTGTCTCTTGGCATCCAATTCCCCATACACAGGTTTTGACTTGACTTGAGCTGACTGAGGTGTTCGCTCAAAAACACACCTAGATGAGCTTTTACAGAGCTTCCTACATTGCATGGACTCTGTGAATTCCAAATTTCTAGAGGAGGATCTGATTGGTCAGCTACACACCCCAAACGACCATCCCACAGGAATAGGAGTAAATATATGTGATAAAAATGCTGTCTTTTGTCAGCCCTGATAGTGTGGCATGAGGGACAACAGTTCTCAGGAAAGGGAATTTAGGAGGTTATAGCTCCCATAACACAGTTGGGAAATTAACTAATAGAAAGATGAATGGTGCAAATAAGTGTATTTTATATACATTGAGTAAATTCTTCAAATTAATTGGGCGCCAAAGTTCAAGTAGCATTCTATATACTGGATTTATAGAAGCTCAAGTTACATAAAGATAAGTAAGTAGGCAATGAGACCAGAAATATGAACCGATAGTTCACTGTCAAGGGCATTAAGTGCCAAGTTGAAACATTCAGGTTTTTATAACCTGCATAAGAACTTACTTCATAAGATACTAAAGAAAATAGACCTCTTGCTATCTCAATTCTAAAAAGAAATACAGTTAGCAGATAATTTTAATTCAACATTTTTATATTAAATTATAATGATACCACTTTCCTCTTCTGTGTCCTCCCTCTAAAATTTAGAGTCTAAACCCTCTGCTCACTCCCTCTCAAATTGTTGGCCTCTTCTTGATTATTGTTACACACATATATTCAAGCAGAAATATATATGTATATCTTCCCAGTCTCCTGAGCCTGTCCAAAGTGGCTTATCTCAATATGCCTTCAGAGCTGACAACTGTATATTGGATAACCAATTAAGAGGCTCATCTCTAGGAGAGGCTATTCCTTCTTCTCTCAGTGGACTACTCTTTAGAAACTAATTGAAGTATCAAGCTAAGATCCTTTCAGTCATTTCACTATAACAGCAATCAACTACATCAATCAGGATTTTCTGTGGTCCCACAACAAATAGTTGTGAAGCAACAACTACTTGTATGAATCTGTAGGGTAAGCGAACCAGTGTTTTGTTCACTTTTAAAAAATGTTTCAGCTGTGAAGAAAAATGAAATCGTGAAAACTTCAGGATATTGGATTGATTTGCAAAGTATACTATTAAGCAAGGCAACCCTAATTAAGAAGAAAAAAACCCTACATGTTATCCCTCACACATTGATCTTAACCTATAATGAATACATGTGTGAGATTAAAGTCTAAGCAAGAATGACCAAGAGTATCGGGTGATGAGGAAGGATGAGGGTAGAAGGCTAGATGGATATGAGAGAGGAAAAGAATCTGTAGGGGAGGCTGCTACTTGGGAACAGGGGCAACAGTGGGTGAGGATGGAAACCAAGAACCATGAAGACACACTTTGGTATAGAATGTGTTACAAAAGCATGTAACACATTAGATGCTAGTTATAAAGAAATAAAAACATGTTTTCAAAAAGAGAAAAAAAAATCTGCTCTTCAAATTTACCTGAGAGACTCCTCTAACACATTCAAAAGCTTCCTGGTGACTGGCCCAATACCCACATCCAACAGATTACAGCCCTTCCTACCCTCTTAGGATAAAGACTAGTTCCTCAAAGTTGGCCATACAGACTCCACTGTTGGAGTTGCTGGGTGTTTTGACCTCAGAGTCCACCTGGTAATATCAAAGTGCTCTGTAAAAGACAAATCTCTGTAGAAAATAAAATCTAGCCTAGGATTTAATAAGCCCATTTCTTGCTTCAAATGCATTGCTAATGGTAAACTGAAAAGATTGCTAGATACAGATAATTAGTGATAATGGTGATTACTGGCCTTATGCAGTCTTTCCCCCAAACAGATGGTGGAGATGCTTTAAGACTTGATTTCTCCCTCTTCTTTAATAAAAGTTCCTCTTGGGTCAACAGTAGTTTGTATTAAACACAATGCACTATGTTACACACAGCTAAATAACAATTTCTGGGCAATTCTGTTAGCCTGTTAATTTGCTAAGCAATTAGCACTGAATGGATTTCTATCCTGAGTGTATTATAAATGTCAAATGCATGCTGTCTCTATTCTCCTTATTTCTTCATTTATATTAAGTGGGTGCTATCATATGGCAGACTTTCAGAGCACAGAGGCCAACTCACTTAGCATACCTCTCTGGCCCATAAAGACCTCCTCCCACTTAATGCATGTGAGTGGAGTCTTGTTTGAGATCTTCTAGAATCCTAAGACTGTGGGAGTTTCCTGGAGTCTTTTCTTCATTTTATATAAAATTATAAAAACATTAAAAAGGTACCAAAATTTAATGATAGCTTATCAAACATTTAATTTGTGAAAAGGAACGTTGAAACTCTTCATTTTCTTTAGCCTTCCTTTCCCTGTTGACACATTGGTGAGGTGATTTGGCCCTGTATTTTTTTTTTTTTTTTTTTTTTTTTTTGGGGCCCGGACCCCGGGCCTTTCGCTTTCTAGGCAAGGGCTCTCCCACTGAGCTAAATCCCCCACCCCTTGGCCCCTGTATTATATTATTATTTCTACTCTAATCTGGTGAAATGTCAAAGCAGTGCCTCTGTTGCTGGTTAATTTTTATTGTCAACTTGACACCACTTAGAGTCATCCACTGCCAAGTCTTATATGGCTGTGAAAGAGACTATGTAACATGGTTCCTTCCCCTGGAGCAGAGCATGGATCTTCTCTAGTAGTTGTAGGCACAAAGCTTGTTTGTATAATAATAATAATAATAATAATAATAATAATAATAATATATAGTTTATTTTATGTTATTCTTTCAGGAATGTTCTCCCTGCTAAGCTTAATGACTCCATGACAATCAGAAACAGCATGATTCCAAAGGGAGGACAAATGTGTCTAGTTTTCCTCAGCAAAATGTTAACACTGTGACATTCAGGACTGCCCTTAAGGCTGTGGGAAATAACTCTAAAAACATGAGTTCAATAATATTTAAATCAATGTAAGAACTGTTTTTTATAGGATTTCTGAACTATGCAAAATATAAAGATGCAATATAAATTGTATGAGGGGCTTCACAGACCTGAAAGAACAGAGGCAGCTGTATTAATGAGCTAGTTTTGTCAGAAAAATATTAAGGAAGGAGATAAAGAGATTTAAGGAGTAGTGGTCTCACGGCAAGATTCCACCCAGCTAAGCTTATTGTTTGTGTTTTCAGTTGAACAGGAATAGTTTAAACTTTTAATCTGGAGTGAACTACAATCCAGAAATGGAGAACACACTTATGATCCAGATCTTGAGGCTGGAAAGACACAGGCTTTTGATCTAGACCTTGAGGAATAGTGGCCATGAAAAGCTTAGGCCCAGGCATGGTGGTACACATCTTTAATCCCAGGAGACAGAGGCAAGCAGATTTCTGAGCTCAAGACCAGCCTGGGACAAAGCAAATTCTAAGTTAGAAGAACTTAGGTGCAGGCAAGGTGGTACACACCTTTAATCCTGGGATTTAGAAGATAGGTATGTAAATCTTTGAGTTCAAGGTCAGTTTACAGAGCCTGTTCCAGGACAGCCAAGCTTAAGCAGTGAAGGAATTGAGAAACAGAAGGCTGGTGATAATGTAATAGAACAAGGGGTCCATGTTCTAGTTCCAGCAAGCAGCTGAACTGGCAGCTTAGGCCTTATGGCTCTGGCTAAGGTCATAAAATGCTGATTTATGAGATAATATGCAATTCCTAAGGAACTAGCTTATACAAAATAAAAGACAGGGCTTTGGTCTGCAAGAGAGAACTATCTCAACCAGAGAGCTATCTCAGGCAGAACACAAAGCTGTCAGTTTACATTCACCACTGACTCCTGAGTCATTCATCCTCAGCTCCCAAACACCCTTTCCTTAGGGCTCCTGACCAAGCCGGTCGGAAAGCTGGTCTTCAGCAACCCAAGAAGATAGAATTTCAGTTGAAGAAGTTTGAAAATGCTTGGCCCAGGGAGGGGCACTATTAGGAGGAAGTGGCCTTGTTAGAGGAAGCGTGTCACCGTGGGGTTGGGCTTCGAGACTCTCCTCCTAGCTACCTGGAAGAGACACCCCTCCTGAGTGCCTTTGGACCAAGATGTAGAACTCTCATCCCTTTCTCCAACACCATGTCTCCCTGCATGCTGCCATAGATATAATGGACTTAACCTCTGAACCTGTAAGCCGGTCCCAGTTACATGCTGTCCCTTATAAGAGTTGCCTTGGTCATGGTGTCTCTTCACAGCAATAAAATGCTAATCAAGACAATCAGTTAGGCCAGTATGGGTTACGAAGTGAGTAACCACACCATGCTTTTTAACGTGAGATCTAAACTCAGGTCCTCATGCTTTTCTATGCAGCAGGCACTTTACCAATGGAGCAATTGCTCCAGGCCCTGGATGCTTCATTTGAGAGAAGTAAAAGTACAAGAGAAAGGCCAGGAATAGGATATTGGAGGGATGGGAAGAAAAGAGAGAGAGAGAGAGAGAGAGAGAGAGAGAGAGAGAGAGAGAGAGAGAGAGAGAGAGAGAGGATGAAGAAGAGGATTCCAGGCAGGGCATTCCTGAAAGTCGGTGCCTGTATAAGAGGTGAACACCCCCTCGACCCCCGCAGAAAAGAAAGGTAGGAGGTCTTAACCGCAGAGAGGTTGATAAGAATGGAGTCTTGTGGTAAAAGTACAGTGGCTGGTTCCTGCCATATCCGACTGCACTTCCTATTCAGTGCTAGTTTGGAATGAACCCAGAACCCTGGTAGTGAACACCTGTTCTGGGGTTACAAACTCAGGTGCCTCTAGGGGCCACAGAAATAGTTCAAATATCAGATGCAGCCAAGTATAGGGACACAAAGAGCTTTATATTTAAAATAGTTAAAGTTTCCATTCGTTCTGTTGGTTCTGGCTGCCCGAGACTTCTTTGTGAGCTTTGGCTAAACGCTCCAAGAAACCCCGTGTAAATCATTTCAGCCAGAGACTTAGGAGCAATGCCTGAAAGAGGTGTGTGTTAGGGGGAGCGGAGGCTCCAGGGTCAGTTCTCTGCCGAGCCACTTCCCATTTAGACAGGCTATCATCAAGGATGGCGGAGGTCCAGAAGAGGCAGCCTTTCGACCAGGAATAGCACAGCCAAACTAGGAGAGCACATGAGTGTAATTCACGGGTTTGAAAACAATGCATTCAGGGGTTGGGGATTTAGCTCAGTGGTAGAGCGCTTGCCTAGCAAGTGTAAGGCTCTGGGTTCGGTCCCCAGCTCCGAAAAAAAGAAAAGAAAAAGAAAAAAGGAAAACAATGCATTCATATTAGATAAAGCATAACTCTGTCTGCCTTGCAGCAGAAAATGAATACAATACAGGGAACACTCAGGGTGGTAGAGAGCCAGCCTGATTGATGTAGAATCTTAGATTCTAAAATTACTGAAGCCCGCAAGTGCCTCACATTCGTGTCTGCAGACTAAGATCATCCCTAGACTGTCAGAGGAGATCATGGGTAGGAAAAGATGGCTGTGACTTAAACCATTTTCACTTTCTATTCACTTGCCTGGGTGCTCACTGGTTTTTCTCATTGTTCTTCTGTAAGATTAAATTCAAGGTTATTCCCCCATAAGATCCCGCTTAAACTAAATGTGAGGCTTCATTCCTATGACCCTAGCACTTAGGAAACTTAGGCAGGAAGATCAAAAGTTCAAGGCTATGTAGTGAAACTATCTGATTTTAACACTATAAAAAGAAAACCTACTGATCTACTAAGCACTTTCTAAAGTCGTTGGCTTCCCCGGGAATCATACAATTGCTCTTATATCCTTTTGTTTCTCCACTCTGATGCCAGGCATGCCTGCCTACACATTCTGAGGTTTATTAAAAACTATTTTTTTTTGTTGATTACAATTGAACTGAAAAAAAAAATTCCCAGGTTTAACACCTCTGCCCCAGTGTTTGATGGGCTGGTGTATAATCAGTGCAGGCACGCATTCGCCATGCACCACAGCTGCAGACACTTGCCATACCCGAGAGGCTGTACATCATTAGTCAATCTCGTCACGTGGTCTGGCGTATTCATTTATTCATAAGCAAACCTCCATACACAACTAATACCTGTCACAGTAAGCACTTGATGCTTTTTTTTTTTCTGTGACAAATTGAAAGTTCTTTTAAAGAACACGTGAAACAGATGGGAAGCAGAGGCTAGCCTGGGCTACTTCAGCAGTGTTTAGGAATGAGGTGCATGTCTTAAGCGTTTACCTAGTCCTAGTAAGCTTTTCAGGAGGGTCCACTTTGAAGAGCTGGAAAACAGCAGGACCTGGGAATCCAAGTTTTTCTGAGATCATATTTTTCTGTATCTAGTATATATTAGTGTTCATACCCATAGGACATATACGTGGAACTCTCTCTCTCTCTCTCTCTCTCTCTCTCTCTCTCTCTCTCTCTCTCACTCACACACACACACACACACACACACACACACACACACACACACACACACACACACACACACCCCTAAAGAGGTATAAGAAATTGGCTCACTGGGGCTGGAGAGATGGCTCAGTGATTAAGAGCACTGATTGCTCTTCCAGAAGTCCTGAGTTCAAATCCCAGCAACTACATGGTGGCTCACAACCATCTGTAATAAGATCTGACGCCCTCTTCTGGTGTGTCTGAAGATAGCTACAATGTACTTATATAGAATAAATAAATCTTTAAAAAAAAAAATTGGCTCACGTGGTTAAAAAGGCTGACGAGTCCTGACTGCTGGAAGAGTTGGCATGCTGGAGAACCATCTTTATGCTGGGAACAGCAAACTGGAGATCCAAGTGAGTTAATGTTTTGGATGTGTATAAAGGCAGGAAAGCATTGATGCTCCAGTTAAAAGAGAGTTTGTGGAGGAAGAATTCTTTTTTACCCCAAGAAGGGTCAGTCATTTGCTGGCTAAGAGTTGGTTGCAATGCTTATATTTGTACACACAACAGACCCAAATTTTTTTTTCTAAGAAAGTAGAGATCTTACTAACATAAGTAACTACATAAACAAAAATATTCAGGCTTCTTAAAAAAAAAAAACTTAGTCATCTGCTGTTTGCATGCAATGTCCTAATTACAAATTATTTTTAAAATCTCATTATAAAATGGAAAAAAAAAGGAGTATTTCTCTAAAAGCATTATGCTATTTAGGCTGAGTCCCTTATGGTCCCCAAAGCTGAAAAAGGAAAAATCTAGTTAAACAGTAGAAATGACTTAACAAACCTCTGGCTTTTAGAGGATGTTCTTTGAACTGCCCTTGCTCGCCCACTGGGTTCAGTCCAAGCTTTCTAAACTCTTAGGGAAGCAGGGTTTACTTAGGGTAGCACAGCATTTTGGAAAAGTGAATTACAGTGGTGACAGAGTTTTTATTTGCAAGCGACTTTGTTTCTTTCCTTGTAAAACGATCTCATCTTTGATGCATCATTAAGAAAGTCAGCAAACATAGATGAACTTGAGGTAAAGCTAAGACCGTCGATCACAGCTAGCAGACACCTATCGGTCTTTTCATGTTTGTTTTCACACTAAAAGCAGAGGAAACCAGAGCAGCATATGTTCATGGCTTTTAGACCTGCTTTCACACACACACACACACACACATACACACACACACACACACACACACACACGTATTTTTAAAATGTTTCAGCTTAATAATAATAATAATAATAATAATGATGATGATGATGATGTTGATGATGATGATGATGATGATGATGATACCTCAGGCTGGCCTTGAACTCCCTGTGTAGCCAGGGTGATCCCGAACTCCTGCCTCTACCTCTTGAGGTTTACAGGTGTGCACCACCACACTTATTTTGTGCACTGCTGAGGATCACGCCTGTGGTTTTATGCAGGTTAGGAAAGCTCTCTTCCCATGCAGCTCCCATGGGTTTATTATCCTGTGGAATTCCTTTGAATTGTAAAAGATAATCAAAATAAGAGCGGAACAATTCTTTATAAAACTTGTGTGATTCTTACTAAATTTATTTTCATCTTACCTATATTTATCATTTGCTCTTAGAAAATGGCCAAGGTAAATAAAATTACATTGCCCTTTGTTTCAAAATACTTCATGAATTAAAAAAAAATCAATAACGTTTCACATTTGGGATGAAATAATCTGAGGATATATTTTAAAATGATATCAATAATTTTGAATTATTTATTAAAACATTGTGTGTGCTTGGGTGGTGTGTGTGTGTGTTGTGTTGTGTGTGTATGTGTGTGTGTGTGTGTGTGTGTGTGTGTGTGTGCACCCTCAGAGCCCAGAAGTGGTTGCTAGAACCCCAGGAGCTGGAGTTACAGGCAGTCATGAAGTGCCCGATTTCTTTTCTTTTTTTTTTTTTTTTTTTTTTCTTTTTTTTCGAGCTGGGGACCGAACTCAGGGCCTTGTGCTTGCTTAGGCAAGTGCTCTACCACTGAGCTAAATCCCCAACCCCAAGTGCCTGATTTCTTAATGCGGCACTGGAAAATAAGCTGGACTGATCCTCAGGAAGAGCAGCAAGTGCTTCTAACCACCCTGCCATCTCTCCAGCCCCTTAACCTTGTTTTTGATCATCTTCTGCTGCTTACTTTTAAAAAGGTAGGAGCTCAGAACTTAGAATACAAATCGAGAATAAATAATTAGAACATGGAACATAAAAACCTGGTGACTTTTAATCACAGAGAAACAAAAGCCCCGTCTAAAGTGTGTCTGTCTCTACTTTTTTCTTTGATATAGAATCACATGCAGGCATATATAAACACACACACACACACACACACACACACACACACTTTCTCCCAGCTGACATTGAATCAATAAGCCCTGGGTAACAAGTCTGAGTCATAAATGTGGTGACAGTAAGAGTAGGTGTCTGAGGTGTAAAAGAGATGCTACCTGTCCAAGGTGCTTCTTACACATGGAGCTGATGCTACTCTCTCTCTCTCTCCATGTGTGTGTATGTGTGCGCATGTGTTTACGTATATATGTGCATAGGCATGTGTGTGTTGCACATGTCAACAACCTTAAGTATAGCTCTTATCTACCTTGTCATTTCAAATAAGGTCTCTCATTGGCCACTAGCTCAGGGGCTGGCACCACCCGGCGATTCCCATCTTTGCATCCCTGGTGCTGGCATTAGAAGAGTGAACCTCTATGCCAGGTTCTTCTTTCCCGTTGCCTCTGTGCATGAAGCTCTGGTTCTCAGACTTGCAAGCAGTCATTTCACTAACTGAGCTATGTCCATCCCCTGCTGTCTTTTAAATACCAGTTGTCCGTAACTTGTGCAGGAGCTGAATAGGGCAACCCTAACCACTAACGAGAGATTTCTTTGTTTATGAAAAACAAACAGATGAAAACAATTATTATATTCTCAGGAAAATATCTCTAAACCAGAAATAAGTGCCTCACAAATGATGACAATAGTCCAATGTTTACATGTTATATTTGTGTTTTGTACTTAAAAATCCTTTTATGACGCGCATGGCTATGGGTATTTTTTAAGGTGGTGTAGCCAGTGTTGCTATCTCTGGTCAGAACCTTTTCAGCACCTTGTAGCCATTAGCAGCAATGTCACGGGCTCCTTCTCAGGTGCTGACAGCTACCAATTTACTTTCTCTCTCTGGGGATTAACCTACTCTTGCACTTTACATAAATGGAATTACACGAACATGGCTTTTGTGCTCCAGCTTGTCTCTCTTAGCACAATGTTTTCCAGCTTCATCTGTGTAGGAACAAATCAGCTCTCCTTTCTGTTCTATGTTTGTTTAATATTCTGTTGTCTTTGTTTTATTCATGCATTCATCAGTTGATAGACATTTGATTCTTTCTACTTTCCAGATGTTACAAATAATGTAGCCAAAGCAGTTCTCAAGGATTGGCTGTTTGTTTGTATGAAGCGTCTTAGTATTTGTGAAGTACTTTCAAACCTCTTGTCTCATTGGCCCTCACAAATACTCATCGGAACAAAACGGTCTCACTATTTCTATTTTGTAGGCAGCAAAATAGAGGTACTTAGAATGAATTGTCTAATATGTGCTAGAATCAGCACTCCAATCTAGTTCTATTTTAACCGTGGTTTAAAGAATGTCAGTAGAGGGGCTGGGAAGTTGGTTCAGTGAGGAACGTGCTTGCTGGGCAAGCACGCATGAAGATCTGAGTTCGGATCCCTTGCACTTATGAAAACGCCTAACATGGCTGAAAAATTCTGCAGCTCATGTGTCGGTGTGTAGAGACAGGGACTTGTGGGCCACAGAGCCTAACCAATGTGCTGAGCTCCTGGTCCAGTGAGAGACACTCTCAAAAGTAGGTTGGGGACCAATAGAAGAACGCGTGACGTCAATCTTTGTTAGGCCTCCGCATGCGAGTACTTGTGCAAGTACACTCACGCGCACACAGGTCTGAGTGTGCACACACTCAAGAATGTCAAAAGAAGCACAGTGTCCCCAAGGGAAGCTGACATTTGTTTCATATTTCTAGGTCTTAGATGTCAGTGTTTTCACTCCTGCTGGTCGGAAAAACAATGCTGACACCAATTTACAGCATTGTGAGGAAAATGTTGCCATAACAAGTGGTGGAAATTTCCTAAAACAGAGTTGAAATAGAATTCTACTGGACGGTTGCATAGGAACAAGGATTCATGCCTCTCTTGCTTGGTGAGTCTACTTTCAAGGAAAATGCAAGGACAGATTGTAGCTGTTCGCAGTTTCAAAGCTTCACGGAAAGAAAGGGCTTTGGATTATTTTGTCTCTTAATTAGCATGCATCTTGGAGACACGTCTAGGGCTAGATTTAAGTCTTAACGCGGTCTATTAATATTTCAGTTTTGGCATGAGACACATGAGATAGTATTATTCACGCAGTCTTTGCCAAAAGCATTCTGAGTCAAAACTAGACTAAATACAGTCCCTTTTTTTTTTTTTGATCATTTGAATCATCATATTTCAACATTTGGTAGAAGATTTTAGAAATGATTTAATCCAAGTCCTTCCACAATGCACGGATCCTGGATCATGAATTGAACAATCCCTCGTCGCTTGTCCTCTGAAGCCAAAAGCAGTGTCACTTATAATAAAGGACAGGAGCTCAGAAGCAAATGAGGATGTTGCTTTCCGCTTTCCTCTGCGGGGAATGTCTTTCCCACATGTCTTCTGTCCTGCCCTATGCCTTCTGCCTTACGGAGCCATGTCTCCCACCTCATGTGTGTCACGACTCCCATTCCATTTGTCACACTGTATTGAGACATCGACTTTCATTATCATATAATTATTGAGATTTGTGTAATTTTGCTTATCTCTAGCATTCAGTAGATTTCCTAGTAGAGTTGAGTTTAATTGTGCATGTGTCTCTGTGTGTAGTACTGTATGTATGCATATGGATATGTAGGTGTGTTTGTATATATGTGTGTGTGTGTGTGTGTGTGTGTGTGTGTGTCTGTGTGGGCCACAGGTTAATATTGAATATCTAGTTCTTCCACTCCCCACCTTACTTTTTGAGAGAGGGTCTCTCACTGAACCTGGTGCTCACTAACTCAGCAGGACTGGCTGTCCAGTGAGCTCTCTGGCTCCTCCTGTCTCTTCCTACCCAGGGCTCCAGTTACAAGCATGTGCACTTGACTTTGAACGTAGATGCTGGGGATCTGAACTCAGGTCCTCCTGCTTATACTGCAACCACTCACAGATGCCACTTCCCTCTAACTCCTGGATTGACTGATTCTTAAAATAATGACTTTGAATTCCGACTTAGCTGATTATGAAAACAAAAAGCACCAATAATATAAACTGATATGTGCCAATCTCTTCATAGCTAGAACTATGAGATTTGTCCAATGTCTTGTACATGACCCCGGTACTTAGGTAGTTAATGAATTCTATGAAGATTAGGAGCCAAGCCAGACAAATAAAGATTCGATCCTGATGTTTATCGAGACTTCCAATACCTATGCATGTAATTGATGGTGTGTCAGTGTTTGAGATGTGGCAAATGGTTAGTAGTGGTAAGATTGGGCCACCTATTACTTAACTGTATAGTCCCTCCTTCAATGTAAAAGTATTGAGCAATTGTTTTGCAGGTGGAACAAACAGGAATTTTTGACTGGTTGGATGTGGGTGTAACAGATTAAAAGGTGAGGATGCCTCCTGTGCTTTGGGTCACTGGAAGGGTGGAGTTGCTGTCCCCTGAGTCAGGGCTTGGGGGATCTGTGATGGGGCAGGTCTCAAGGAAGTCTACTTTAGATAGACAATTGGGATACTTTAATGAATAAAACCAAGAAAGGTCTGAGGGCCTGACGGTATGTTCCCAGAGAAGCTGAGGATGGAAATGCATTACCAAAGTTTAAGGCCATTTAGACATAGCAAAATCCAGGAGCATAACAGAGCAGCCACGGCAGGGCTGGGGTGGAGAGCAGCTGGACAAGGAGTGTCTCCAGAAGAACAAACAGTCCAGATGCCCTCAGCACATTGGATGTTCACACAAGTTCGTATTGGCAGTACTGGGAATGTGTGACTGAAAGAGGAGACAGGGAAAGTGAGAGAAAAGCTTTGTGGACTAGGGTCAGATCACAAATGACCTGCAGGCCACTCTAAAGACTCGGGTTTGTTTTACTCTGTTCAGGTAGGTAGAATTCATACGGTTTCTTGTGCAGTGGCGATGTGGTTTGACTTATGGAATCAAGCTCCTCCTCTGGGTGTTCCGTTGAAAATACACTGAAGAATTCTAAACAACAACAACAACAACAAAACAAAACAAAACTTCGAGTGGAAGCATGGAGACTTTAAAAAGTGGATGTGTAGAAATCCAGGGAAAAGATGATGGTAGGTGGGGTGGGAACAGTAAGCAAGGATCTATTTTAAAAGTTGAGCCAAGAGCAGTTCCTTATGGATAGAATGTCAGCTATGATAGAAAAGGGGATCCAAGGTTTTGATCTAAACAATCAGGAAGACGGAGTTGTCCTCAACAAAATAGGAGTGTCAGTGGTGAAGGAGGTTGGATTGGGGAGATCAGACTTGTTTGCACCGTTAGGGTTTCTAGGTAGCAATTCAACTTATACTAAGGTTGGGGAAGACAAAAAGACTATTGACCTAGAGCAATAAAAACAAGCAAACATTTAGGGACAGTTTGAGAATTTAGGGACTTATAAAGATGAACTTCAGATAACACCACACACACACACACACACACACACACACACACACACACACACACACACACCATTCCAAGTGTGAGGAGGGGCAGAAGAGAGAGCTCAATAAGGGTAACAGAGCCCGTGGGTGCGAGGGTGAGAAAGATCCCAAGACATCTGAGAATCTGGCTCTTTTTATGATGGTTGACATGCATGAAGACACAGAAAGACAATGAGATTTACCCTAGGAATTCAAGACAAAGGTGGAGAACTCTTTTGGAGGAGCCGAGGAAAGAGTAGCACCTGTAGGTTCCCTTCTGACCCTGTTGGAAGTGAAGAAATGAGGGGAAGATTCTTTTTTGGGACCCTGTTTATGTGTTTTAAGAACTTCTAAGGAAGATGGATGCTGTCATCGAAAGATGCATTCTATTGACTTCTCTTTGTATACCATGGGAGGTCTGTGGTGTTGTAGTTCCTATTACACATAAAGTAAGCAATATAGGGACAAAGGAAAACAATGCGGACATTGCCCTTAAACTGTGTGTGGCCATCATATTGAAACTCAAAACGATGGTTTCATTACAGGCTAAAATAATGACAACCAAACTGAGCCAGCCACAGGGAATGTGCTCCATTGTTATCAGTGGACAAAATCCTGGAGGGCACATTGTCAATGATGTTCAAGTTGACAGCATTTTTAAATAAGAGCGTAGCCTTTACATTTCAGGTGGCTTAGAATTAAAATAGCTCAGGTTTAAAATAGAATTAAAAATAGCTGCCAACAAACTTGAGTTCGAATTTTACCTTTTAGCTGGCTAGGTAAGACTTCTTATGCTCTTAATGTCTTCACCTTTTATCTTTTAATACGGATTCAATGAGGACTACTTCAGAGGAAAAGGAAAAATAAAATTCAGTACCTACTCCAAAGAAGTAATATAGACAGAAGAGTGGCAGAGAAGTCGTTGATGTGAGAAATGTTGGAATGTTTTCTGTATCTTTAATCTGTGTCTTCTATGGAACTCTTGGAAGCACTCTTTAAATTACTCACTATATTACACAGCCCATCAGTAGCAGCTGTGAGAGCCAACCATAACCCTTTGAAATGGAAATTTCTCTTTGGATTTAATATCTAGCAGAGAAAAGAACTGGAATGATAAAAACTGGAATCACCCTCATTTGGTTTATTTGTTATAACATAGACCACAAAGACTAAGTACATTTAGAAAACATGTGAAATTATACTAAAGCCGATATGGAGATATTTTCAAAGAAAGGTAGTAAATATTAAATAAATGTAAATATTGCTTTACTCTTTAATCCACTTAAATATCTTTGACATAGGAAAAAAGCGTCTTAGCTATTGTTTCATTTTATACATTGGATCTGTTCTCTTAATGTTAGTCTGATTGGGTTATTAGATAAATGGTTGCCTACAGTCATTGTTCTGAAGTGTGATCGATGTTGGATGTGAGAGTAGAAACCCTGAGACCTCTTATTCTTCAGTGGAGGAACTCACTTGATTGATAATTACGATGAGTGAGCAAGGCTAGAGACAGTAGGTAAGATGGCGTCCTGTGGCATTATCCTTGGTTTTGTGTGGGCCTGGGAACAAAACACATTGTCCCGAGTATTGTTTTTGTCACGTGCTAACTACCACTCTCGGTTTGAATCTATGATGTCTTGTGAGTGGAATGGAGGATTTGAGATAGTCATCTGTGTGGGTGAACACCAAAGCTGCACCCAGGCCAGGACTAGAAGACTCTCGGGATCAGAATTAGTCACCCCAGTGACAGAGCCCATTTCTAAACTGAGTCACCCTCAGTGCCATCCTTTTTCCATGTTTTGGTCCTTTTCTACTGGACTAGAGATGAATAAAATGCAGCTGAAATTTTAGTGATGATTACTACAAACAAACAAACAAACAAACAAACAAACAATGGTTTGGAGGTTTTCAGAATAGGAACTTCCTCTTGAGAACTTGTTCGTTCTCTGTCTACTTCCTGTCTTCTAGCCTTGGCTCAGGTACCTTTCCTCTATCCCAAAAACATCACCAAGTTCTAATTTTAAAGATAGTCTTACCAAAATCATCCTCCTGCGACTGACAATGAGCATACAGGAACCTGTTTTGAGAAACTTCCTTATGTCTAACCTTCTTGTGCTGTGGCTTAAGTTAAATTAGGCAGGAAAAGGGAAGAGACACTGCCATCGATGGGCAAAGATAGGTGGGAAAATCTTCCCTGGCATCATCAAGTATCTGGGCTGAGAAGCAGAATCTCATCTATTTCAAATGGCTGGAGATGCTTTGCCACTGCATGCTACTGTCTTGGAAAAATAATCAGAATAAACTGTGAGTCTATTGAGGGAGACTCTGGCATGAGTGTATTTTGCAACTTTGTTTGCAAGTACAAGGAGACTCTAGTGCTAAGGGTGGGTGCTGTGTTTTGAATACCCATTCTTCTCTTCCTGGTTTCTGTAACAGTGGCTGGTAAATAATGGTTGTTTAATAATCCTTATTGAAACAAACAAACAAACAAACAGAAAGGTGGTATGCTTGACACACACACATGCTCACATATACACACATCTGTCCTAAAGTTAATATGTGAGTGTATTACACACATTACACACACACACACACACACACACACACACACACACACACACACACGGACTATATGTTCTAAAACTCAAGAATAAAGCATTATCTTTACTTACTTCAGAGAGTAAAGTCTACTGTCTGGGAAGTGCAGAGAAAGATTCAGTAATGTAATCAGGACTCCAATTGCATAGGGTCTTTATAATAGACCAGACATCAACCATTTGCATTGCGTTTGGCAGTGAGCAGACAGAAACATTATATTTTTAAACACACAGCTTGGATCATGATACAAATTTGCTTCTGAGCATCACATGATAGAAAGCTGCCAGATTCCTAGCCTCCATCAGTAGGTTTAAGATTATTTCGCTGGAGTTGGGGAAGTGAACTCTTGGGTGGGTAACTTGTAGCGTTTCGTTCAGATTTTATTGTGACGGTTGGGACAGAAGCTCAGCAGAGAACAAGGCATTGGCTTTTAGGAATCACTTCCTACTTCTCAGCACACCTCAGGACTGGATCAGTGCCCTAACGCTCCTAGTGTTAGACCTCTGCAGGTAGGAGTAGGAGGTAAATGAATAGCTGGCAGCAACTTCTAGGCCTTTTCTGGGTAGCAGCCTATTTCATGGCCTTGCTGATAGCATGACACTTCCTGCCAAACTCGCCGTAATGTAAACAGTTCAACAAGTGGGCGACTTTGGGAGGAGTCCTCTGTCATTCCTGTCAAAGGGCTTCAGCATTTCCTCTGGGTGGCTGCCTCCTCCCACAGATTCAAAAGAAAACAAACAAGCCTGCTCCATGACAGGCGAGTGGTACTTCACTGAAGTGTGAGGCACCTCCTGGGCTAGGCCCTCATGGTTTAACAGAGGTCACAAGTTGGCAGCTGAGGTTGTGTAAGGTGACTTTTTTCCCCCTGTTATAATTGCATGTGAATGACTGTATTATAGCTCTATTCATACAATTAGTGTAAGGCTCCCTACTCCTCACCTGACTGACTCATACTTTTCCATTACCTGACGGGCTTCTAAAGGCCCTGACCTTACCAGACCAAACCATGGAAGGAAGGAAATAATGTTAAAACCGAATTACTTAGGTTAAGTGTGGAGAGGCACCGAATACAACAGACATTTATACATCACCCTAAGATACTGGATCGTCTCCAATAGAGTCGTTGTTTCAAGAAATAGAGGAAAGCAGCCATAGCAGGACCCTCAGAACTTGGTTACTAACATCTGTCTGCATAAAACCAAGACATTGGCTTGAAAGACACTCTGAGGGATTGCCTTGGACTAAGCTAAAACCTTATTTCTTCTTGACATTTTTTTCTTAGAATTTCTGATTTTAGAAGAGTTCTGAGAATTTACCTAAAACACTGAACTAAAAAATGGCTTCTTTTCCATCCTTTCGTTTACATTTTTCTAGTATTACATGATATTATTTATTAACTTTCTTCCTCCATTTCCTATGAAGGCATCTCTGGTGTTTGGGTTTTTTTTTCTTGTATTATGTATTTGCACTTCATATTTCTCTATTCGTGAACTCACTTTGCCTAAATTTGCTGAGCTGCTGCTCTGTGCTGGGTCTTTGTGAACTGGGGATGCTGACTCTGGTTTAACTGGTGGCAGTTAACCCTGAGTGAGGGCCTAAGGGGCTGCAAGAGTGTTGTTGGGAGTTGGTGAGTGGGAGGAGGTACTGAATCGTAGCCATTTTTAGTGATGGGAAAGTGTACCCAAAAGACCACAAAGAAACTGATTTTTGATAAAGTCCCTAAATGAGAAAAGCCAATTTGTGGGTCTATTTAAAAGCACTCTAACTGTATCATGGCTCCTTTGCAAGATGTCATAACAATGCAGAGATGCAGGTAAGATACTATATTACTTGTGTCAGACCAGCAATACGCTGTTATGTTAGATGGATGGGAGCAGGAACAGACACATCAATCAACAGGCCTTCCTTCATTGAGGTCACTTTATCAACACAGGCACAGTTTGTCCTGGCATTTCAGATAACCCTGGGGCACTTTGTTGTCACAGGGTACTCATCCTCCAAGATACAGAAACTTTTTAAAGCATTATCTGCTTATTTTCATCATAGTCACAGAAGCAAGATCTCTTTAGTACTAACTTTTCAAAGAAGACTGCAAAGATAAAAGGTCTCGGAGCGAAATTCTGAGACAGTAGTCAAAGCTACAGGATAGTGGGAGGGAAGATATCCCTGGCCTTGGACTCAGTTCTGCCACATTATTTTTGTTAGCTCAGCCATTTGACTGGCTCATGATACTTGGTTGTTCCAGGCCTCAGCTGCCTTTTCTATGCAACAGGGACACTACTGTTCTCTTTAGAGGGTGAATGACATTAAATGCAATTGTTCCTATAAATCAGTGGGCCTATAATATCAACACCCACAGCGACTACTTGCTTGGTTTTATTACGTCCAAGACACTGTGCTCATCCTCTCTAGGTGCTTAAGGAATAGGACTGTGCCCACTCTCCTTCTAATTTCTTGTCTTCCTACTGTCTCCTTATTTCCTTAAGTGTGTAAGTGATAAGTGTGATGGTGGTTTACAACTGCATTCTTGCACATAACGAAAGCTATATGTGCCAGGTAGAGTTCTAGGTCCCGAGGAACCAACCTCAAACCGCTTTCTTCTGTGTTCTTAATGCTTAGTCTTTCAGAGGAAGACTAAGAAGACGCCTACAGGCAAACAGAAATGCTTCTGCCTTTCAGACATGGCTGAGAGCAGTGAAACAGGAAGCAGGGCATTACCTAGCAGTAGCAGGATGGGGGGGGGGGGGAGAGAAGAGGAAAGGAGAGAAGGCAGTTTGAGGAGACAGTTGATATGAGGCAGGGAGACAATGAAGAGGGCTCTTTGAGAAATAACTCAAGAAAGCAATCTGTAAGAATTAGGTCACAAGAGAAAAATAAAAAAAAAAAACAACAGCAGAAAGCAGTAGGGAGACAATGAGGCAGAGTGTGTAAAACTCCATCGGTAGAATGTGGATAGGACCAGTGACAATATATTAGAATTATGAGGATGATCAACTGGGAGAGGCAGCAACGGGTCCAGGAAAGCTTATCTTGGGCTCAGGACCCCTTGGATTCTTTCCCATCTGCAGCACTTAGCTGCAGTACACTGGAATACGTTTTAAAACCTGTCTCTGACTCCAGGTTGCTTACTACCAATAGGAGTAAAATAACACGATGTCCATCCGATGGTTGTTGTGAAAATTAAACAACATAAGTCATTTTAAGGACTGCAGATTGTGACTAGCATTTGACAACGCAGCCTTAGGATAGCTGACAATTACAGGCACTGTATGCACACACGACTATTATGAAGCAAAACGATGCCTGTAATGTGCTCTAAGGTCAATAAAAGTAGTTATTTTAAACTTAATCATACCCTATCCTCACCAATTTTGTCTTTCAGAAACTGTTGTCACTTTAGCATGCTAATATTTTAGGACTAAATGACAAAACCCCAGACTTATAGGTGGACTGAAGTGAAGCAGGTCAGAGTGAAGACTGAGTGAAGCGGGAAGCAAGCGGTGGGTAAATCAGAGCGCACAGTCTGATTTGTCTAGACAGGTAGCTGCATCTTAGCCGCAGTAAACTGCTTCAATATCAGCAGTGTCACAGGCGAATTCTTCAAGGGAAGCTGAGGATCTGGAATTTTTAGATAAAATTTCAGGCAGTATACACTTTGGCATTTAAGCCACAGAGTTCAAAAAAACCACCTCGCTTCTCCAGGAGCTGTGTTTTAGGAAGGTGAACTCTTCCCGGGCCACCTGCTGGGAAATGCTGAGGGCGGCAGATGAGTCTGTGAGATCATTCAGAAATGGAGTTCACGAAAGGCCAACGTACATGAGAGGTTGGGTTAAGCAGTGGAAGCCCTGGAGCAGACAGAACCAGGAAAATTGTACTCATAAGCTGCTCCAAAGAAGGAGGATGTTAAAAACAAGGTGGCATTTGACCCAAAGTGACCTAGGTATATGTGATAACTTCATCTGAGGCTGGCCCCAATGCCACACATGTCTGCACTTCGAATATACAGGTTGTTCTTCAGCAATCAGGTTACACAGAAGCAGTATTGTTAAGTCCCACAGCTTCCTGGGCCCTGGATTACACCTGCTCTGCATAGCTATGCATCATCTGCAGTTAGGCAACTGCTTGCTTTTGTCTTGAGGCTCTCCTGAGCCTGTTCACATTCGGAAAGCAGGAAGGCTTCGCTAGAGTCAGATAATGGAAGCCCATAGATGAGCTAAATGGGAGAACAGGTGTGCAGACAATGCCGTAGTTCATTAAAGGATTGCTTCCATTATCATGTGGCTATTGGCTTATACCTTCTAGAACTCAACAAGGCCCAATTAAGGCTTCACGATTTTAGAAAAATGATCTTCTATCTACCGGTATAATAAAGAGGAAAAAAAATCTGATGTCTATCGCTAAAATTGAAAATAAGAATCAAACATCAGATATAATTTAAGACTTACAGGGCAGTGCCAGTTGGTGGACGATTCTTTTTGGCTTTGAAAGTTTTCTTTTATTATTATAGATTAGCTGGGCAGGTAACTGGTTTTATATTAGGACATCTTTTTACATGCATTGCATGTGTTTTGATCATATTCACCCTCACTCCCCTCTCTTGTTCATCTTCCTTTCCCAACTCGTCCCCCATCTACTTCCATGTCCTGTGTGTGACCCCGTGACTTTAAGCAGATTTGCATATAGCATCATGGGTGAGAGGTTATTTACAGGAACACAGGCAAGGCACTACTGAAGAAAATGTCCCCTCCCTCCCAGCAACCATTCCTGGCTTAGAAAGGGGTGGCTGGGGCCTTGTGAGCCCTTTGCCTCTACAATATAATGTTGATTGGTACAATCTTGTTCAGTTAATTATGGGCACCAAGAGTTCACAAGTGCAAGGACCATATCCTTCTTGGAGGATAGTGTTCAACAACACTTCTCCTTCTTCCCACTTATGCGTATTTTTCTGCTCTCTCTTTCATGATATTCATGGGGCCTCCGAGGGGGAGGTACAGATGTCTCTTTTAGGGATGAGCAGAAAAATGGTTCCTAGCAAGGTACCATTTTGCTCTGCCAGGGACACTTAGCAATGTTTGGAGACATTTGTGGGTTTTACAACCTAGGGGAAGAGTTAGTTATTGGTATGCAAGTATAGAGACCAGGGATCAGAGTTTCCTGATCAGCTACCATGCTAAAGAACTATCAGGTTCAGTTTGTCAATGGTGGCAAGGGTAAGAAAATTGCTATAATTTTAAAGGGAAGAATTCGTGTGAGTCATTATGAGAAGGTAACTTCAGAAATGAAGTTAGGAGCATAAATTAAAGACTGACACACAATGCACTGAGTTATAGGTATGCCTTATGTGATTGTGACAAATATGCCTTCCTTCATGAAATCTTAGCTTTATCAGTCAAGCCACTTACACAGGCAGGGGCCCATCTACCTCCCCTTATAACCAGAAGTCAAGTTCACTGTAAAAAGATGTGTAAAGCCACACAAAGAAGACTGCCAAGGGGTGGATGTGCTGATACACAGAGTAGTAATCAGACAAACAATTCAAAAGATAACTGAAGGTCTACAATCCTGCAGGGGAACCCACCAATTGTGTCACCTCCGGCAGCTGGTTGCAAGGTGTATCTTCTTTGCCATTTGCTTTGTTAATTGTAGAGGAATTTTTAACCAAGCAACATGGCTGGAATAAGAGATAAATATAATTATATGAATAATGTGATAATAAATTATTATCAACTCTCACAAGACAGACAGGAAAGGGAATACAGGAAGGGAGAGGGGAATTCTGTTCAGTCAGTTGAGTTCAGTGGAGTTAGTTAGTAAGTTGGGAGTCAGTTCCAGTCTGTACAGTTGAGTTCAGTCAGGGAGTGGAGGCAGTAGAGTTGAGTTCATTTGTGATTTTGTCAGCAGAGGTCGTTTTAACAGCAATTTTACAGAGACAGGTTGCAGGGGGAACAAGGCAGACACAGATGAAGACAGAATGAGCCAGAGAATGAGAAGATTAGAGTTGGTTTGAGGCCAAGCAGAGCAATCCAGTGAGGAGCTGAGAGATACCAGTTTGAATCAATCAGCTTGCAGAGGAGTTTAAGCCAGCAGAGCTGAGTTAAACCAGCCAACCAGAGTTCAGGAAGAACTAGAAAGGGTGAGTTTATTCTGTACTATGCCTCTGAGATGACGACTCCATCTGGGAAATAAAAGTTACTTTTATAGTTAATGGATACTTTAAGTATAAAGAAAATCAAAAGACAAATTAATAGAGGCCAAGGAACTTGTATATACTGTGCAGCAGACTTTCTATCTGTCAGGTATAATATTTGTTAGGAAGTTCTCCTAAAGTTGTGGGCCATTACTTCTGAAGGAAGAGGTGTTAGGCTGAAATGGAGACCAAGCTGTTGGTGAAATATTGAATTTCTCAAAATGTTGGATGGAAAGGAAGTATGATTCATGCTAGATATTTTTTCTTTCCCTACAAGGACAATTTTGACTTCCAAACTGTTTTGTTTTCCTCCATCTTTATTAACTTGGGTATTTCTTATTTACATTTCAATTGTTATTCCCTTTCCCGGTTTCCAGGCCAACATCCCCCTAACCCCTCTCTCTCCCCTTCTCGATAGGTGTTCCCCTCCCCATCCTCCCCCCATTTCTGCCCTCCCAACAATCACGTTCACTGGGGGTTCAGTCTTGGCAGGACCAAGGGCTTCCCCTTCCACTGGTGCTCTTACTAGGATATTCATTGCTACCTATGAGGTCAGAGTCCAGGGTCAGTCCATGTATAGTCTTTGGGTAGTGGCTTAGTCCTGGAAGCTCTGGTTGGTTGGCATTGTTGTTCACATGGGGTCTCAAGCCCCTTCAAGCTCTTTCAGTCCTTTCTCCGAATCCTTCAACAGGGGTCCCATTCTCAGTTCAGTGGTTTGCTGCTGGCATTCACCTATGTATTTGCCGTATTCTGGCTGTGTCTCTCAGGAGAGATCTACATCCGGTTCCCAAGCATTTTGATTTTGCTGTAAGGGATCATGGGTGGGGAATGGCTTTTGAATGAAACTCATATATGACTTAATAAATTAGGTAGACTTTCTTCCTTGTCTATATACCATGGAAGTATTATGAACCCATGAAAATCATCTCAACTAGAAAAACACAAACACACACTGGACTATTTACAGGAGATGCTTCACTGATAGCTAAATTGCTATGCACATCGTCTTTTTAAGCTGATGTAATCTACTCATAATGCCTATCAGTTATCCTCTTTCTCACCTTTGACATCAAAACCAGGAAGAATCCATATGAATGGAGTATTGACCAGATTCCATAAGTACTTTTCATATAATTATTTATATAAGCTTTACCTGTGAAACATTATCATTCAGTGTCTATGATAAAAGTGGGGCCCAGAATGGCCAGGTACTTTGTTTAAAGTCAGCTCATAAGCGGTGTTGGTGGGGGTGCTGAAGCTTTAGGGTAGGTGATCTAATCCCAGAAGGTGCAATTTATACATACTCAACACCATCTCTGCACTCTGGTCTACAATCAAGGTTTAGAAAAGCTCAAGCCACTTGAGTTTGTTTTGCTGGATGTGAGGTGGGGAGACTAAGACAATCGATTCTTCATTTTTTTGTTTTTTCCCTGAGATTTATTTGAATTCTTTTAACTATCCTTAAAGCAACAAGGTCAACAAACATTTAGAATGGGTAAGATGTATAACGTGTGCAGATGGATGAAGGAGCAGAGGGCAAGAAAACAGACTGTGGTGGGGAAGAGTGGCTGGCGTTCTAGTTAAACAAAATTACAACAAAGTAATGCAGGGCCAATTAGTATCTCTGAGCCCCCAAGTCCTCATTGGTAAATGAGTGGACACCTCGCTGAGTCGCCGTACGAAACTCACACACACCAAAGATACATCCACGTTAAACGATGCCAGCTGAGGCACCAGGCTGTTCCTCGTACCTGGGAACTGCTCGTGGGATGTGAGTCCCTATATAGTTGCAGAGGCTAGTGGTAGAATTCTAGACTGGGGATGGATTTGCAACTAAATCTCAGTTAAGTATTTTAAAACTTGGGGGTTCCAATCTGTCTTTACCAAGGAGAATTGAGTCCCTTGGGAAATGATTTGGGGGGCTTTGACTTCTAAGAACGGGTATGATATATTGTATGTGTTCACTGTACATGGCTACCCACATTTTTTTTTTCTTTTTCTTTTTTTCGGAGCTGGGGACAGAACCCAGGGCCTTGCGTTTGCTAGGCAAGCGCTCTGCCACTGAGCTAAATCCCCAACCCCTACCCACATTTTTTAGGTAGCATATTGCTTACTAGTAATGATTTAATTTGTGTGTATGTGTGCTGTAAAATCTATGTTCGAGAAAACGAAACCAAGTAAATGCCAGGAAGGTGGGTGTTGTTGTAAAAATATAAAAAATAAAAATGTATTGTGGTCTTTTTACCCGCTAGGTCCTCACCACAGGTGCCCCAAGATATCTGCTAGATATCTTGGCGGAAACACAGCCCAGCCGCACACTTTCCTACCCTCAAACCCTCACATAAAAGAACACACAACACAGTAATCTTAGATCCAATTGGTAAGATATAGTTGCCCACTTAAACATACAAAGCCCAGTACCATCCATCCCTTGAGAACATTAATAACAACCTGTAAATACACAGAGCAGAATCTTAACATCACCTGCCATGGCTTCTCCCCTCTCTCCGTCTCCTTCTCCCTCTCCCTTAGTCTCCTCCTCTTCCTTCAAACTTCTCTCCCGCCCATCCTTCCTTCTCCTCCAATGACAGGCCTCCTTCTATCCTGTACCTGCCTCACCTGTGACATCATCCTACAGGTGGGACATGTAATGAATTAGTATGTTCATATGGAACATGAAGAAATAAAGTACCCCGAGGAAGATGGCATGGTTCGGTACACGGATGGATGGTACTTCCCTGAATCAACATTGTATCGATGAAGGAATGGCAGTGGAAGACGATGGTGTGAGAACTGACAAGTGGGTTGTTGATGTGCCACACAGGCAACTTAGAAGCCTGAGTGACATTTTCTGTTTTGTGACCCTCAACGGGCGATGGTTACCCGGTTTGAGCCGGTGAGCACTCCAGCCCCTGCCTCTAGACCCAGAGCCTAAGAAAATTAGGAAGGATCGCCCTCTAGAGGCCTCGTTAACAGCATCGTTGTGAACCCAGGCGGATGTGGGCAGATGACAGTCTCCTTCATTAGGACCTTGCAACCGAAAGTAACTGCTAATTTGAGAGGCTATGAATTCAAGGTTTGCAAAGGGTAGAGGGCTTTACCACGTGGGGCTAATTAGCACAATTTAGGTAATTAGACAATCCAGTTTGCCTCCCTTCTGAGCTTTCTCGGCACACTAATTGAATAGAGCAGCGGATCTTTAATGACAAATCCCTTTCATAAGCAGGAAATTAAAAATCAGTAAACAAAAGAAACAACAGTTAATTAGCAAGAGGTGGCACATTTTTCCGACTCTGTCATGGCTACAAGAGTGACTGCTTAAACATTGTCTTTATAATTCGGTTCATTTGTCAAGACTAGAATGCATCGAAATATCAGGGCCACTAAATTCTGCTTAGATTCCCATCTTATACTGTTTTTTTTTTTCTAGAAATGTCCTAGAATTAATAAACTATAGGATTAAATGGGTGACAGATAAGATCAAGGCTGGAAGGACTTAGACGGTGAGCAGGAAACATCTTTTTGAAGATACAATATAGGTGGCAATAAACATTTGTGAAGAAGGCCTAGGCAGAGTAAGAAAAAACGACATCCAAATCTAAACAGAACACTTTTGTTCAAAATAGATTTCAGGAAGCTTACACACACCAGATACATATCCAATTTGACCAGACAGCCTCTGATGTATTCATGTTAGCATCTATGACCCTTGCTCTAGCCACTCGCTTTTGGGGTCACATGATTGACGTCAGTAATAGTAAGCTTGTGGTGTTGCTGTTATGTCATCGCTGAGGCTAGGCAAAGCCCTAACAATTGGGTAATGGGTACACGGTGGAGCTCTGTAGGCAATAACACTCAGTTCCGTTACGTACTACTAGCATGTATGGAAAACCTCACTAAAGGAGAAAAACGCCCCACGCTTCTCTTAAGGTGCCATACTTCTGAATGTTTCTTTGGTGTCTCACTCACAGTGAGCTGAAAATAAATTGCCGATTGAGTCTTGGCTGGCATTTCTTCCCAGGCCATAAATTCCCGGAGTCAGGCACAAAATCAGTAAACAAGACTTATAACATCGGGGAAGTGCAAAACAGACAGCCTCAAGGCAGGATGTGAAATTGACTTGTAAGATGAAGCCCTTACATTCAGACCTACACAACCAGGAGGAAAAAGAAGTCTTTTTTGACAAAGCACAGAAACATTGGGCCGCTGATTTAACCTTGACAAGGTGCATGGAAAAGTCTCATCGAGGATCCCGGCCAGAGAACACTCTTTTGGGGACTAGATTTCCCCGAAACTTAAATAACATGCCGGTAAATACTACCCACTTTACATTCCCTAAGGGTTGTAGTAATAAAGGAAGGTGTCGTTTAAAAATGCCTTGGAAATGTCTCTGTTGATCCTAAAGGACACTGAAAATGATTACTAGCCTGAAATGGTAAACATTGTGTGTGTGTGTGTGTGTGTGTGTGTGTGTGTGTGTGTGTGTGTGTAGTGCTTTCTGTCTCTGTCTCTCTGTATTGAGTGTAGTATATGTCCTTTTTAGTGTAGGAGAGAGCATGCTCATTTGTGCAGAGGCATAGGGTCAAGGTAGGAAGGGTCATATCTTCCTCCCTTTCCTCCCTCCCTCCCTTTCCTCCTCCTCCCCTCCCTCCCTCCCCTCCCTCCCTCCCTCCCCCCTCCCTCCCTCCCTCCCTCCCTTTCTTCTTTTCTTCCTTCCGGTTTTGACAAGGTCTCTTTGAACCCGAAGTTGATTTCAGTTCAGCTGGCATGGGTCACCAATGAGATTCAGAGGTCTGCCTTTCTTCACACCCTCAGTGGGGTGAGAGGCATACACCCAGCTTTTGTTTTTCATGTGAGGGCTGGGGATTGAAAATTCTCTTGTTTGCACAGCAGGCATTTTACCAACTGAGCTGCCTTCCTGCACCATGGAAATATTACCTCTTGGTAATAAAATTACTTAGCACTTAACAAGCAATTAAATTTACAAAAAAACCTTGGGGGAAGAATGAGGGACCTGAAGGGGATAGGTACTTCACAAGAAGACCAGCAGAATCAACTAACTTGGACCCTTGGGGGCTCCCAGAGACTGAACCACCAGTCAAAGAACAATCATGGGCTGGGCCTAGGACTCCTCCTGCACATAGGTAGCAGATGTGCAGCTTGGTGTTCATGTGGGTCCCTAACAACCGAAGCAGGGGCTATCCCTTAATCCGAGGTCTGCCTGTGAATCCTGTTCTAACTCACCACCTTGTCTGGCCTCAGTGGCAGAGAATATGCCTAGTTCTGCAGTGACTCGATGTGCCAGGGTGGGGTGATACCCAGGGAGAGTCCTCTCTCATTCTCAGAGGAGAAAGAGAGGGAAATAGGGAGAGAGGCTGTGTTTGGGGAGGTAGGACAAAAGGAGGGGGGGACTGTGATTGGGTTGTAAAGTGAATGAATGAATAAATTAATTAAACAAATAAATAATGAAAAAATTACAAAATGTCTAGTCTGTTTTGTTTGACACAGTCCCTTTTCTAGACAGAAAAGAGAGTTGTTACAGACCTAGTTTCTGAGGTTGTAAATGGTCTGGGGCACGTTTCTCTCCTTTTCATTGTACTAAAGATCAAATCATACCCTTTAACACAATTGTATATTAAATCTTATAATTTCATAAAAATATTAAGGCATAATCAAAACTCTACTTATAGTCCTTATAATATATAAGTATACTTGGTTATATATTATATTTATTTTATATGTAACATTAGAAATGTAACTTAATATAATTGTCATATGTATTGCTTTATATCTCACTGACAAGATAAATGAATAACGAAACACAGAGAGCCCTTTGGACACTATGTTGCATGTTGTTCTTCACACTCAACTAACCTAGACAGCGTCTGTGAAGCTGATTGACCAACTAACCTATGGCTTACGCTACAGTGACTGGTGCTGTACCTGTGAACCATAAGTACAGTAACAGACACACACATTCTTATGGCTAAGGTATCAGACACCTTCTTACAATGTTTATCACAGCAGGGCAGTGTCTACAGCAGTTCAGCAAGACTTTTGCTCAAGTCGGATAGCATTTGAGCTCCCTGGTACTCCCGCAGAGCCCAGTGACCTACTGTCTGCATGATGGTTGCATTCTGATGAGGTTTGGATGGCAAATCTCTTTCTTATGGTTATGATTGGGGAACTGTCAGGAGAGCTTTGAATATAAGGGTATGGATATTGTAGGGAAGGTTGAGGAACAAAAGCAGGCTCAAGGATAGAGTCATTAGTTCAGCACCCGTCTCAGAACAGCTCCTCAAGTCTTTGGAGAAAGTGGAAGAGGCTTGGTCACTCACTGCTCACCCTGTGAGAGGCATCATGACAACACATGTAAACTTGGTGACATTTGGTCTACCTAGCAACTAACTGTCTTTATACACATAAATAATATCTTGCCAGTAAGATATAAAGCAGTAAAAGGACAATTTTATATTAAATTACATTTCTAATGTTACATATTATAGATAATACATATTATAAATATATAATATAACCAAGTATATTTATATCTTATAAGGACTATAAATAGAGTTTTGATTATACTCAAATATTTTTATAAAATTATAAGTAGATTTGATCTTTAGTACAATAAAATGAGAGAAAAATGTTTCAAACTTTCCAGGACTGCTGCAGAGTCATTTGAGAGCGAGAGTGAGAGCGAGAGCGAGCAAGCGAGCGAGCGAGAGAGAGAGAAGAGAGAGAAGTGGGGGAAAGTCAAGGCTGGAAAGCTTTAACTTTGGAATTGAAGAGGATGGGTAGGAGAGATTTCTATGTTCTGTTCTTACTAACTTTACTTTTCGAAGGAAGGAATGCCCACCTTCTATTCTTGCCACATAGGGACATTGTGCCAACAGCTTTGTTATGACTATAATATTAATTTAAAGAAATGAGGATGCAAAGAGACACTGGGCTAGACAGTTCAGGCAGTACTTAACCCTTCCAACGTTATTTAACTGGATGTTAAGAGTTATTAGAAGAACGTGCTGAAAAAATTAAGTACACATTTAATCTTTGTTGTAGCACTCCTAAAATGGTTTCTCTTTTCAAGATGGAAGATTTCAGTTGCAGGCAGAGTAACCACTTGATTGACAGCTGTCACTCTTTTCCTTTGCAGAGACATCATAGCAGCTGCCCCTAAGCAATGATTATTTCAAGGCAAGTGGAAACCAGATGGATTGTTGCTGCTCTTTCCTGCAGATACTGAGTCCAGGAGGACTGTGACCAATACTACTTCAGCTCCAGAAAGCTGGACGCAACGCTGAAGGCCCCATAGTCACGAGGATAGTGCAGTTGTCAGTCAAACAGCCATCTCTTTCTGACTTATCATGGCCGCAAGAGCTTATGAACACCTCACAGCTGCTCAGGGAAACGTCAAACCACAGACACCAGAGAACACTTCAGGAAATCTCTGTGGCTGTAGCAGCCACCTGTGTAGCCAAGGCTTTGTTTCTTTGACAGTATCAGTCTTGGTGCCACCTGCTTCGTGTTACCTTGCAGGAAGAACGGTTTCATTTAGCTCACAGTGCATAGCAGCTTGAGATGACCTCAGGATAACTCTGTGCAGCACTCTAGATGAGCCAGCATCTCCTTAGAGCAGTCTCCACTCCTACTGGGAGAAGCACCTCCCTGACCCATAACCGCTCCTATGTACAAGTAACTGACTGGCATATCATAGTAACCAGTGGTGTATTTCATCCTGGGTTATTTTGAGGAACCTCCTTCCTGACTGCTATTTGCTTATGCCTACCAACATGTTTCAAATTAGGTCCCAGTAAAGTCTCTTGTGAATGTTTTTATTGCCCGTTTCTGATATTTATATAATAAAGACCAGTGGGTGATTTTCCTGGCTATCGGCCCCATGCACATCCAGCAGTAACATTTACTGCCATGGTTCTGAACCTGTGGGTCGAGACCCCTTTGGGGGTTGCTGAATGACTCTTTCACAGGGGTTGCCTAAGACCATCAGAAAACACAGATATTTATTTACATAATAGTTCATACCAGTAGCAAAATTATAGTTATGAAGTAGCAATGAAAATAATTTTATGGCTGGGGGTCACCAAAACATGGAGACCTATATTAAAGGGTCACAGCATTAGAGCTGTTGAGAACCACTGATCTAGAGGGTGACTGAAGGGCTCTAGAGAGCTACAGGAAGCAGAGGTTATGGAGACTATGAGCCACTGTGGAAGAGCTGAGAGAGGAAAGCTTGCAGAGGAAATGCAAACTCCAGCTACTAGAAGAGCTGCATAGAGCTTTAGCCTCACCAAGCATAGCTGAGAGATAAGGACCTGACGCCCCCCCACCCCCCAGAGTTCAGAACTGTCACTCTAGTTTGCTAGGTACTGAGCCATTGGAACTCAAGGTCTAGACTTGAGAGTCTAGAGTCATGGTTGTCAACCTTGCTAACGCTGCGACCCTTTAATACAGGTCCTCATGTTGTGGTGACCCCAACCATAAAATTATTTTCGTTGCTACTTCACAACTGTAGTTTTGTTACTGTTATGAATCATAATGTAACTGTCTGATATGGAGAATATCTGTTATATGATACCTGTGTTGTGACCTGTTATGTGACCCACAGGTTGAGAACAGCTGCTCTAGACTTCTAAGCCTCTGGGTTTTCAGTGCCTAGAGCCATGAGTCTCTGCTTCTTAGGGTTCATTGCTATAGCACGTGGCTGAAAGACCAGCTTGAAAATGTCTGGCACTCAAGCCCAAGGCTGTTAACTCTAAGGAGCTATTCTTTTTCTAGGCAGGATTTCCTTCTGAGTGGAGACCCGAGACTCTCATCTAATGTTTGCTCCCCACTTCTGCAATGGCTTTTCACTTTTTTAAGAGACAGCGATTGGCACTGTGGATTTGTCTCCCATCACCAAAAGAAGATTTATCCAAAGAAAGAAATCTGAAAGAATTACCCGAGTTGTACTGTTTGCTCTCCTTACTCATTACCTTGTGCTTTTTCTATTCTTCTTGCTGTAGAGTCCAATGCTTGAAAGACGGGTCTTATGCACAAAAAAATGAGTTCTTTGACAAGAGAGGCAAAACTGATCATTGTCTTAGGAAAGTTTACGAATAAATGTAACTTTACGTTTATCATACCTCAGGTCACAGTCAAGCGTGACGAGATTTAGAATATGCTTGTAGTTTTTGGTACATGGTCAGTGCACAGTGTGCTGTGATGATTGAAACACATGTTTTTTCATATACACGAAGTAATAGATGTCTGAGGTAGAATATGACAAAAAATATTCTCCAATCATAAGTTCGGTGGGAATGATCTAAGACCCCAGGGAATTCTGAGACTTGGAGACAAGGCTCTGGAATAACTTCAAAAGCTTTGCAATGTTCCTGACCTGAGTGGCCAGAGGAGGCAGCAACAGGAGCATCAGGATTTTAGTTGTAACGTTTCTGTTGGATTTCTGAAGCCCAGCTGACCATGGACATTTCAATAAATTGATGTATTCATGTGGCTGAAGAGCAGGTGCTAAACTGATTAGAGAAAATTAAGGGCAGCATTTGATCAATGCAAGAACCAGCCTCTCTCCACATTACTTCAAGTATGGCTTCCCAGAAGCTGATGATGATAGAAAAGTCTGATGGTTGCAGTAGATGGGATCTGCTTGGATGGTAATATATTCCTTTGTATTACACTATTTCTGAAGCTTCTCTTCCCTCTGTGTACTTTTGTGTTCAACAGCTTTTGTCTGTGAAGAACGCCACCTTGGAGGTACTGGAGAACTTTGTCTATTTATAGAACTCATGACCCGATGGGCTATAATAAAAAGACAAGAATCTGGGGAAAAAAAAAAAAAGGATTACCTTGGCTCCAACAGGAGTAACTGTGACCTGGAGTGGAGTTACTGCACTCCAGAGCTCCCGGGCGGGATCAGGCTGGAATTACAGCCCCTCCCCACAGGCCTCTACCTGAAATTGCACCTTGATTGGTTTCCTCCTCTAGTTTTTTTCTAGTCATTTGCCCCCTGTCTAAATCAATCCCTTGTACAGGAAGCCCAATCTCAAGGTCATTTTCTGGGGGACTAAATCTGAGCCAGTAAAGGAAATAAGCTGACTTACAAAGTCACAGTTTCTCCCAGCATGCCTGCTTTAGACCTCTACTGATATCTTATAAACCATAGTAGCAGAAAGACAATCTAAGGGATATTATAATCCAGTCTCTGCTCCTTATCTAACTGTTCTTGTGAATATCGTATTGTTAGACAGGAAAGTGAATGGATGATCATGGCGGAGGCATGAGGTGACTTTTGCTTTCTTCGTTTACAAATGGAAAATTAGCCAACCAAAATTAGGAAAAGCAAGTGATACATTGAAACAGAAATGCCTGGTAGCAATGCATACATGTTTATGTGTATGTTGCAGCTCGGCCTACATATTAATGTTAGCATTCATTAAATTATTCCAGGCCATAGATTATTACTCATAAATATTTGAGAAACTGTAGTGTTTTAGGACCACTTGGATTTTGGGATCCAATGCCACCATTAGTAATATGCCTTTTTTAGTTCTTGGTTCTGTTTTTCTTTATGTTAGTTTTATTCTTGACGTTCCCTCTGTGGTAACAAATACAGTTTGCTGCGAGCATCCTACCTTCTAGAAAATACTTATTTCTTGACAGTTCTAACAAAAGGTCTAGAGACAATTTTTTTTTTTGAAACATCTTGCCTTTCAGACCTATTCTTGAATCTATAATTGTGGTGAGGGACCAGATCTTCTGGTCACATGACCGGGGTCAGGGCAGAGGCAATTCCTGAAAGTAGGCAAGGTAAAGACTTAATGGGGAGGGGCAGTTCTTGAAATCGACTGGGCTTTGAAACCCAAATTTTTGCCACGGGGAACATGAAACATATCTTACTAAACAGAACCAAATCCAAACCCCTAATTGAACTGTAAAAACTTACAAAGGAGTTTATGAAAGGAGGCTACATACTAAATTATTTTATTTGAGTTGTTTGGCTAAGGGTCTATGTAAAAAGATATTATGGGAGGAGGGAGGGACATAAAAAAGATATTAGTAAAATGCAAATAATTTCTAGTTTTCTTTATCTTACTAATATAGATGCCAATACAGCGTAGAGTTTGGTGAATATATATCATATGCCAATGACCTTAGCTGTAATATAAAGTTATATACCTTTATAACTTTATGGAAACCTTAAATGTATTTCATTTAGTGAAGATTCTCCTGCAAAACAGACCCAATGAGAGATACATGAAAATTTATTTTGAGGAACTGGCTCATGCAGTTATGGTGGTCAAGTCTTGTGGTCTACTGTCTGAGAGCTACAGGCCTAGGAAAGCCGGGAGAGCAGCCCAGTCCAAAGGCCTCAGAATCAAGAGCTCCGACTGGATTCATTGCCAACAGGCAATGATGTGGGGAGGATGAGCTGAGCTGTGAAGAGGGGAAAAGGAGCAATTTTCTCCTCCCACCTCCTCCATCTTTTATTCTATGCAGGCTCTCAGTGCTCGATGGTGCCCACCCATGCTGGGCTATGATTTGTTTTAACTCGGTCCTCTGACTCAGATGCAAATCTCATCCAGAAATACCCTTATGAATACAGCCAGAAGTAGGTTTAGTTTTAATTTTTTCACCCTGGGGATTTACCCCATGGTCTCCTGCTAAACACAGCTACCATCAAGCTACAGCCCCAGCTCAGAAATAGTTTTTTTTTCTGTTTGTTTGTTTGTTTTTAATGTGGGCACTCCCAAGTCAGTTAGGAAAAAAAAAAAGAGAGAGAGAGAGAGAGAGAGAGAGAGAGAGAGAGAGAGAGAGAGAGAGAGAGAGAGTTCTCAGGCTAGCAAAAAGCTACTAGAGGGTTAAAGGCAAAGCCAGTGTTCTAACTCCCTGTTTCTATGCAAAGTAGATAATTGGCTGGGGGAATACTGAGAGACAGTTATTCTGAAAATCACTCTTGTGCAAATCTACTTACTTTTAATGGAGTCTTTACTTTGCAAGAAGTAAGAAGTGCCATATTAGGGGAGAGGACATGGGGAATTTAATTATTAAGTTAAACAATAAACTCCTTAAATTACCTTCATTTCCAAAGGATTCAACAGTCCCTATTAGTTGAATAATAAATAAGTAAATAAAACCCGAGAAACAATTGGAAAACCATTATACAACAGGAAAAAGATCAGTGAAGACTTAGCACCCTGGGGCCTCGGCAATATAATTAAAATCAGCATTAAAAAACTAACTTGCCTTATAAAGCAAGAAGAGCATCAGGACCGATGGCCTGTTTTCTAGAACCTTTCAGACCCAGCATGCATCAGTAGGGTTTGCACACATGTTACATTTTTTTTCCCTCATATTTGGTAAAACATGTATGTTTTTCTTTTGTAAGGGGGGATTTTTCGAGAGATGAAAAAATATATTAATAGTTAATGGCTATCATTTATTAACATCCTCTCTCTCCTCCTTTCATTTCCTGTCCTCTCTTCTCTCTCCTTTCCCGTCCCCACCTCTCTTTGTTTCTTTCTCCCTCCCTGTCTCCCTCCCTTGAATCAGGGCCTCACTATGTAGTCCTGGCTGCCTAGAAGTCTCTCTGTAGACCACACTGACCCCAACTCACAGAGGTCTGTTTCCTTAGTGGTAGAATTAAAAGTCTGTGCTACCCTGCCCCCTCCAGTCTTTGGTTTCTAGTGTCTGGACCTTCACACATGCTAGGCAACTACCCTAGCACTGAGCTCCATTCTCAGCCCTGAGTAAGGCTTATAAACACCAGACACACTGCTAAATAAGTTCGATCTATTTCCTTAAAGTTCGAGCTTTGAAAGGTGTGTACTCGCCATGGGCTGAACTCTGTTCCTCTAAAATCCATACGGTCTAGTTTACCATTCAGGACTTTGGAGTATTCCCTTATTTGGAAGTGAGATTGCTGCAAGTGCAATTAATTATGCTAAGGTCTTAAAGGAGGATGGACCCCTGTGTGGCTATGATTGCTGCTCCCAGAAGAGAAAGAATTTGGATGTAGCCGCTGAGAACAATGCAATGTGAAGGTGAAGACAGAGATTCACGTGCCAAGGAATGCCAAAGATGGCTGGTGAACTCCCAGACTCTGGGAGAGGGGCTTGAAACAGACTTTCTTAGCCTTAAGAAGGAAACCGCTCTGCTCTCAAATGTGTGCGGGCCTCAATGATGTGTTCGTACATTTCTGTTGTTTCAGTGGTCCACCTTGTGACTGAGTCGTGGCAGCCAGAGCTCATGAGTAAGGTACTATCACGTTATATAGATACACATTCTAAGCTCAGAGATTTCAAAAGTCAAACAGTAACTAGGGGTGGCAAACACTGTGTTTTCAAATCTTGCCATTATTTCTAACATCTAGTTCAAGGACCACTCACATAAGAAGCACTGGGAATCGTTAAATGTGGAAGAAAATTCAGGGACCCACTCCAGAAGTAATGGGCGTGTAATTGAGAGAAACACGGAAGACACGGAAACTCTAAAGGAATACTCTCAATACTTACTTTGTCCAGAATTATCGGATGCCTTGGCTACCTCATCACGACCTCCCCGGACTGGGATGATTCATCAGCGAGAAGCTGGCCAAGTTTTTAATCTGTTTTTACTTTCGTAAAGTGGTGACATTCAGGCAGACCTATTGTACCTCCAAGGATCAAATCAAATGCTTTAAAATGGAAGTTAAAGTTGTAAAGCGTTTGTAAACAGGCAGGGGTGGGTGATACCTTAAGTCATTTTATTGGGATTATGGAAGAAGCTATACTTCAATGAAAATTCTATCTACTTTTCCTCAGTGAGTAACTGCTAATTTCTTAGTGCTTATGCTCTGGAAAGATTTACTCTCTTTTGCACACTGCAACGTCTGTCTTCCTGTGTGGGGAATTCCCAGCACCCACTTCTCTAATGGCCACACTCTGTGTTTCTTAGGCAAGCTTTGCAACCATGGAGTATTTCCCATTATCTGGTGTGGGGATTTGAGCATTCTGGTTCTGTAGTCATAACAAATATGATGTTACACTCCACTTCTGTTCTGTGTATCAAAGCGGCAAGTTATATAAAAATTTCCTCACTCAGTTAGAACCAGCATTAACCCAGGAGGGAAACACTGTAGGCCTGTTGGACTTCCAGTCACACAGTGGACAATCTCGAGCAGATACCTTTCTCAGATAGGACATGTGACATAACTGGCTCTTCAGGATAATTCTAGGTCATTTTCTTTTTAAGAACATGATTTACTAACACTTCAAAATGCTTCATGTGAACTAAATGTAAGGGATGATTACAAAATTGGCTGTCAACACATTCACTTGGATTTTAATCCCAGGTCTGCCATAGTTTCTCTTATTATAGACCTCAGGATCCTACTGAAGGGACAGGAGTACTGTGGAGTGCTCCTGTCTGGATCCTGGATTAGACCCAGAGCACACCCAAACACTAATGTTCAGCACAATCCACATGTAAAGGGGTCCTTTATTCAACGAGGCAAAGAGACAAAGTGGCTGAATCTGAATCAGGCAGAAGCAGCAGCAGAAAGTTTGGCAAGTGTCAATTTAAAGAGGGGAAAGGGGAAGGTCTGTGTTAGAATGAGCTGGGGCGCACTGGTAAGTTCTGGTTGGTTATTTTAATTAGCATCGCCAAAATAACTGATTTTGATGGCTGGACCTTGGTGTTTTTGATAGTTGGAAGTCGGTGATCATTCTTAGGGATGAGTCAGTGGCCACATAAGGGATAGACCTACATGGCCACCTTCAGAAATGAAATCTAATGGTTTAGCAGGGAAGAGGGAGGAGAAAGGCGAAAACCATATTTGCCGTATTTGGGGCTGGTCTGGCGCTGCTGCGTATTTAAGTGTTAAATTCTCTACCCCAGGATTTGGCTGCCCCAAGACAAAAGGATTCTCAAGTACAGCAGCTTTTGTTGTGCAAACCTTTCTCCCCAAACTAATTGGTCAATAAAAGGCTATAACACCTGTGATTGGGCAGTAGAGAGAGGAATGCAGGACTTCCTGGAACTCTGGGAAGAAGAAAGGAAGGCCCTTTTGTCAGGCGACATATGAGAAGTGACTACGAACCTGGACGGTATAGCTAGGCACGTGACTGAATTGGGTGGGGTAGGTGGTCAGGTTTACTTAGTTGAGAGTCTGCCCAGATAAGGCCTAAGCTTTGAGATATTAAAACGTCTCCATGTGGTTATTTGGGGGAACAAGCTGGTTAAGGAATAACTGTGGCCACAATTTCCAGCATTTATATATGCAGAATATCAATAATCATTTTTACACTCTCATGCTTTTCACATCAATCATAGAGGAGGACAGCCTTATTCAGGATGTAGTTCTGGGATTAGAAACCTCAGGATCATCCTGTCTCTGTGACAGGGCCCAGGAGGTTTAAGCAAGGGCCCTGGGTGAGTTTTACATACTCGTTAATTCAGTACTAATTCAGAATCAGAACCTCCAGCTTCTTAGACAAAAACACTAGATTATGGATACTCTCCTCAAATCTCCCCCTGCCTCTATCCCTATTAGTTAGGGTTAATTAAATGATCTATAATGTCAAATTCATTGAACAAATATCACATACTAAGTTTCTCAGTATGTTTGAATTCAAGTAGCTTACGGTAATGGTCATTAATATTTCCTGTTTCTATTGTGTATTCTAAGTGTAAGAGGTCAGCAACCTGGGATATCAGGATGGCTCGGTGGGAAATGTGCTTTGTCACCAGGTCTGATGGCCTGAGTTTGATCCCTGTGATCCATGGGGCAGAAGGACAGAACTGGCTTCCACAAGTTGTCCTCTGACCGATACATAGACGCTGTAGCTTATGTGCATCTGCATGCACACATAAATACACACTAACAACAACAACAACAATAACAATAACAACAAAAACAAAGGTTGGGGGATCTAGTTCAGTTGGAAGAGTGCTGACTTTGCATACCCAGAGCTGTGCATTCAATCCCAAACACTACATAAAACCAAGTGTGATGATGCCTGCCAGTAATCTTAGCACTCAAGAGGTAGAGAGGCAGGAGGAACAGTTCAAGGAAAGTGTGGTGGTTTGAATATGCTTGGCCCAGGGAGTGACACTATTTGAAGATGTAGCCTTGGAGGAAGTGTGTCACACTGGGAGTGGTTTTAAGCCTTCTTCCTAGCTGCCTAATTGCCTTTGGAACAAGATGTAGAACTCTCAGCTGTTTCTGCTCTATGCTTGCCTGGGTGATGCCATGCTCCTACCTTGATGATGATGGACTGAACCTCTGAACCTGTAAGCCAGCCCCGATTAAATGTTGTCTTTATAAGAGTTGCCTTGGTCATGGTGTCTCTATAGCAGTGAAACCCTAAGACAGTAAACCTCAGGTACATAAAGCTCCAGGCCAGCCTGGACTGCGAAAGATTCTATCCTAAAAAGGAAAAGCAATGCTAATATGGAAAAAGCTAGGCTAGAAAATACAATAGAAAAAAGGAAGTAAAAAATAAATCAGTAACCAAAAATAGCATATTGTTTGTACCTATTTGGAATCGGAGCATCCCACAGGATTGTTCTAAGAGGGTAGCTTTAAAACAACCGTGCGCACTGAGCTCTGTGAACATATGCATTCTATGTTCACAACGCAGAACAAACACAGGCTGGTGAGGCTCAGCCAAGTGGCATTAGGATTTTAAAAGC